>NC_083326.1:81465258-81625650 GCF_963455315.2 Globicephala melas
CTTAAAGATGGTTACGATGGTAAATTTTAGGTTATATATTTTTCACCATAATTTAAAAAGTTTAAAAAGGACAGTGCTGAGTTACAAGCCTTAATAAAAATTTCATTTTTATTGTATTAAGGTATGACTGACATGGAAAGAATTTTCAAATTTGATAAAGAAACTTGCTGGCTTGTGTTTATCTTTACTTTTTACTCCTGCTGGAGTATAATGAAAACAGATCACTTGGTTTAATTTTGTGATTATTTTTACTTCCTGGTTCCTGCCTGATTATGCAATGCTTTTGGTTACAAATAGAAAAAAAGGAAAGTTTATGTGCTAGTCTATTATTTTTGCCTCTATTATGGCATTACATTAAAGAGGACTGGACTGAGAAATATTTCTACTTATATAAGTTTTTATACAGATTTATTTCTAAACAAATTGAAATTCTGGGGCCTTGGCCACTAAGTAAGGCATCTTCCCTAAGGTCTATGAGCTGATGCTACTTTATACTTCCAAGTGTATTATTTTAACTGGTTTTACAATACACTAGCTTCCTCTTTCAACAAACCTAAAAGGTCACAGAATCTATCTTGAGTAATACACAAAATATTTCATAGATTTTTTGATTTCATCACATTAACTCTAAAATGTAACCACTGCTTGGAACTGTGACAATTTGATACAAGATAAGCCAAAAAGGACAGATGTTCATTACAATCATGTACAATGGGTCACTCTGAGAACAGCTACTAGCTATTCCATACTTATACTATGTGCGTTCCTGAGATACCGTCTCTGCTTTTAGACAATAATCATACATATGCATTTTTCCATACATATGCATTTCTGTGTGTTAAAGGCATGACAACATTCATTTTCTTGTTTTTAAAAAATAAATTTATTTATTTTATTTATTTTGACTGCGTTGGGTCTTCGTGGCTGCGCTTGGGCTTTCTCTAGTTCTGGTGAGCGGGGGCTACTCAACGCTGCAGTGCGTGCGCTTCTCATTGCGGTGGCTTCTCCCGTTGCAGAGCACGGGCTCTAGGCGTGCGGGCCTCAGCAGTTGTGGTGCACGGGCCTAGCCCCTCAGCGGCACGTGGGATCCTCCCGGACCAGGGATCGAACCTGGGTCCCCTGCATTGGCAGGCGGACTCCCAACCACTGTGCCACCAGGGAAGTCCCAACATTCATTTTCTATAAACTTTATCCTAAGCCTGATGAGTGTTCTAGTATTAGATTTATATAACATACTTTTGAATAGTGAGAATGAAGCAGTGGGTAAGATGTCAAAGTCTCCAGGACATACTAGTGATTATTTCTAATTACAGAGCTGTATTATATTTACTTTATTCTCTATCTGGTTAATCAAGATGATACTTGGGCAGTTGCTACAGTAAGCCCTACCTGAATGGTGACTGTAAGTAGCTCGGTAAAAATAATGAGAAGACAATCACTTTGGAGAGGGCTCCCAGTCTTACCTACCACCTTCATACATAACCTTATTTGATCCTTTCAACAATTCTTTGAAGTTGTCAGAGAAAGAAACTGAGGTCCAAAGCAATTAAGTGATTTACTCAAGGTCACACTCTATTACGTTCATTCATTCATTATTCATTTAACTAGTATTAACTGATCAAAGTTGCTTATGTGCAAGTAGGCACAGGAAATACAACTGTGAACAGAAACCAATTCCGCATTCAGCATGGTCCAAAAGGAGAATCAGATAAGGATATGTATGATTACCATACAGGACTTGTATCTTTAAATGGCTGACCCTATATGTTAAGCATTTTACTGTTCCCCAGGTGTCTACTACACTTTCTGAAGGTTCTTACCCTGGCTCACCAATCTCATCTCCTGTTTTATGTGTGTGTGTGAGAGAACAATGATTACATATACACACATAAACATATATAATACAATATTTATATATATAATATATTCCTTTATAGACATATATTTAAAGAAAATGTGTTTGTTCTTTAAGGTATTCCTTAAAAGAATTCCTCTATCTTCCATGCCATTAAGGGATTATAGAGCTCCTTCTCCTCCACTAAGAGACCTATTGGCTCCTAGGAAATCTCATCCAGTTTGAGCCCTGGTAGTGACAGGACAGTGTCAAGGAAAGAATGCTAATGATTTTTCCACTAGCTGATCCCAAAAGCTTGGCAGAGGGGAGCTCAGTCCACTGAATGTTTATATAGCACCTTGATTAAAAGAGCTCAAAGCAGTAGTCTGAGTAGCTGTATTATAACCTCATTTTGTAAACTGCGTATTTTAAATACGAAAGTAAATTCCTTTACCAATAAGCTTCATTATTTGTTAAAAATAATCATGAGATAAATTTCACAGAAAGAAGACTAGAAGTAAAATTGTAAATGGTGATAATCCCTGGGTGGTGGGATTACAGGTTATTTTAATTATCTTCTGTATTCAAAATTTCTACAATTAACATTATGGACTTCTCATTTAGAAAAAAATACTTAAAAAATTAAAGAAGAGGCCATAAAAACTCAACCTTACATAATTAAAAAAATACAAATTAAAATAATTCTTTAAGTCTATCATATTGACAGAGATGTTATGAAGCTAATATACCTAGTATAGGTAAGGGGACAGTAAACTAGGCACTGTCATTCATGACTGATGGGATTACAAATTGTCACCAGTTTTTTTCAGGGTGATTTGGCAATATCTATTGATCTAAATATCTATCTAAAATTTTAAATGCACATACTTCTGAATCCAACAATTCTACTTCTAAGATTTTTTTTTCCTTGTAGATATACTTGCATAAGGGTGCAAAGATGTAAGCAGAAGGATGTTCAATAAGGAATTTGTTAATTAAACTGTTCTACAGCTATATAGTGGAATATTCTGCAACTATTAAGAGTAGGAGAGGGGCTTCCCTGGTGGCGCAGTGGTTGAGAGTCCGCCTGCCGATGCAGGGGACATGGGTTCGTGCCCCAGTCCGGGAAGATCCCACATGCCGCGGAGCGGCTGGGCCCGTGAGCCATGGCTGCTGAGCCTGCGCATCCGGAGGAGCCTGTGCTCTGCAACGGGAGAGGCCCGCATACCACAAAAAAAAAAAAAAAAAAGAGTAGGATAGCTCTATATGTACATATGATTATAATTTACTGTTTAGTGCAAAAAGCAAGTTTCAGAATAGTGAATATAACCCTTTCTGTATACAATTTTAAAAGGCTGTAAATACATATATGTGCCTGTGTATGCAATTAAAATGTCTGGAAGAATATTCTAAAACCTAACTGTGGACATACCTCTGAGAAGTGAGAAGACTGAGACAGGTGAGGGTTTATTTTTTTAAACTACTATTCTTTGATATTATCTGAATTTTGTTACACTGATCTTGTATTTTTATCTTTAACAGCTTTATTGGGACATAATTCACATAGCATAAAATTCACCAATTTAAAGTGATTTAAATGTACGCACACATTCACTATTTTTTAGTATATTCACAGAGTTGTACAATCATCACCACGGTGTGTATTTTTTTTAATGCAAAATATTTTGAAAAATGCTCTAAAAGTAAACTTACTAGTGGCAAGAGAATGTGTGTCTGAGATACGAAAAAAGAAAGTTTTGAAGAGTAAGGGAATGATACACATAAACAAGGAGGAAAAAAATGATGGAGAGGGTCAGAGATAAAAAAAAAATAAAGATGTTAAATTGAGTTTTAACTAGGAACATATTAGATCTGCCTTCATTAAATCAACACATCTGGATTCTGTACCAACAACATCAAGGTAAGATATTTAGGCATGATAAGAAAAAGAAAACAAAGAAACCTTTGATTTGATTGTACTGCAAATATTTGGACCAGATTCTATATAAATCTACAGATAGCTGGATATGAATTTAGTTTAGAAAAATATATTGATTTTGTAGTTGCTAGAAATCTCTCCTGTCTTAGGAAGTTAACAGAGAGATACTACTTCTTAAGCAACGAATACTTACGGAACATCAACAATGCTCTGATTTGCTTAAGAATACCTGAGATGTCTGTAGCCTTATTATGATTTTAGGCAGCCTCTCTGCTAATGGATGGGGCTGTGTTCCTGTCTTGCTAGTTGTTTGGCATAGGGTGTCCAGCACTGTAGCTTGCTGGTTGTTGAGTGAAGCCGGGTCTTGGTGTTGAGATGGAGATCTCTGTGAGATTTTCGCCGTTTGATGTTACGTGGAGCTGGGAGGTCTCTTGTGGGAATAAAGACACAGACCTACTAGAGCATGGACTTGAGGATATGAGGAGGGGGAAGGGTAAGCTGTGACAAAGTGAGAGAGTGGCATGGACATGTATACACTACCAAACGTAAAACAGATAGCTAGTGGGAAGCAGCCGCATAGCACAGGGAGATCAGCTAGGTGGTTTGTGACTACCTAGAGGGGTGGGATAGGAAGGGTGGGAGGGAGACGCAAAAGGGAGGAGATATGGGGATATATGTATATGTATAGCTGATTCACTTTGTTATAAAGCAGAAACTAACACACCATTGTAAAGCAATTATACTCCAATAAAGATGCTAAAAAAAAAAAAAAAAGAATACCTGAGAATAAGGAGAGCTGGGTAGAGAGAAAAGGGCTCCTGAAACATACCGACAAACTTAATAAGCACAAACCATGTAGGAATATTCTGACTTTTTGGCTCAAAGTTTTGTATATGTTTTTAGAAGAAGGATGAGAAAACATACATTTGAAAGATAATATTTTATGAAAACATTCAGCAAAACTCACATTTAATCTCTGTATTACTTAAAATTACCTTTTCTCTGAGACTTTTCCCTCATTAAAATCTTGCTTGAGCACTACAGATCTTAGGAATACTTTGTAAAATATCACCTTATTTCCTTTTTTTGTATCTTTAAAAAGCACAGTTCAAAAGCTGTGCAATTGGAGGAATCTCTGGCACCAGGAAAAGCAAACTTCACTGATCATCCTATAAAATCAATTAGCTTGGGTACTACGAGCTCTTATATACTTAATTAGGGCCCTGTGGTGACTATAGCAATTGATCTGGTTCAACATCAATAAAATAATGGAAATAGGGGCTTCCCTGGTGGCACGGTTGAGAGTCCGCCTGCCGATGCAGGGGACACGGGTTCGTGCCCCGGTCCGGGAGGATCCCACGTGCCACGGAGCAGCTGGGCCCGTGAGCCACGGCCGCTGAGCCTGTGCGTCCGGAGCCTGTGCTCCGCAACGGGAGAGGCCACAGCAGTGAAAGGCCAGTGTACCGCAAAAAAAAAAAATAATAAATAAATAAAATAAATAATAATAATAATAATGGAAATGTACACAGGATAGCCACACTCATGCAAAACCTGTTTTTATAAAGAAGTAAATATCAGATTAAAAATATAAGTCACCACTTTTGAATTAGGAAACTGCAAAGTAATGCTGGTGCAAAAAAATTTTATTTATTTTTTTAAGGCCATGCTGCGCAGTGGCTTGCAGGATCTTGCTTAAGTGGTAATAGTTGCAAAAATCACTCACCATGTGGCTAACAGTTGACATAATACTTGATTCAAAATCAAGCAACAAGGAATCCTCGAGAACAAGCTATCCTTTGAAGTATTATAATATGTTGTGTTTCCCTATTTCTACATGTGCATGTAAGCATGTGCACGTGTGTTAACACAACATTTTATTGGTAATTAATGAATTGTGCATGCTGGAGACTATTGCTAACAACATAATCATCTCTATAAATGCTCTGATTGACTGTAACATCTTAGGAAACCATATGAAAATAGAAAACGTTCCTATCCCCAGTAATATGCCATGTAGGACAATGATCAGTTGTTATTATTTGCTTAAAAGTAAAATTGCTTTATCAGAAAGGTTACCTAAGTCTTGTCCTGTGACTGTGACAACAAATTAAAAATGGAACTGCTTAAACCTCCAAAATATGCAAAACGGTAACTGAAAGAATATCGCTTTAATGACAGTTAAAACCATCCATCTCCATGGGCTAAATGTAGATACATTTGGAAGCTAACCTTGGCTTTCAGGCTTGAGGCTAGACTAGTAGGACTTCTATTGTCATCTGGACAGGTGGCAATAACCTTAGACGGGGATGTCAGAGCCTCCAAAGTCTTCTTTTAGATCTTACATCAAGCTACAATGAACCCTGGCTTCCGAACAAATTCTGAATGCCAAAAAGCAAAGGTGAAGGGTTAACTGCTCGTTATTTTTTATTTATTTGCTGCTAAAATATTTTAAAAAGCAAGGACAGCTCAATTTAGATTTATAAAAAGGCACTCTGATGAAAAGCAAATGTGTTCCTGTATTTTGAAGTAGATGGTTAGAAAGCTAATATAGAGCTTGTGGTCTAAATATATCATTCTTTTAGAGGCAGAACATATTGCTGGGGAAAAAAATTCTCTATCATAGGACTTATGGCATATAGTAACTAAAATGTTTTTTCCATTTGTTGAATTTTCAATGTTGGAGAATATTATTCACTAGACCCAGAGAGAAGTCCTAAATTGGAAAAGCAGCTGAGTCCAAGGTCATCTCTCTTGTTTCCAAATATATCTTGAAACAAATGCAAGAAGGGCACTTTGCTGAGTGTTATCTGGACATATATAGTTTCAATCAAATTCTTCAAGAAGTGTCAGAATAAAAGTTGAACATTTGTTTGACACTGCCAAGTCACTAGCAAGTGGGTCTCTTCAAGGGCTGAGGCTCTCCTCAGCGACTTGTCAATTATTACAACATAAAAGAGTTCTTTTTCCTACTCTCAAGAAAAAGAAATCAAGCACTGTTAAACACCAGCTCTGAATTTTTTTTCTCACATTTTTAGATATACAGGAAATCATATAAACTTATAAAAATGTCTCCCAACAAAAATATAACTTTAAAATATTTTGTGGGCTTCTCTGGTGGTGCAGTGGTTGAGAGTCTGCCTGCCAATGCAAGGGACACGGGTTCGTGCCCCAGTCCGGGAAGATCCCACATGCCGTGGAGCAGCTGGGCCCGTGAGCCATGGCCGCCGAGCCTGTGCGTCCGGAACCTGTGCTCTGCAATGGGAGAGGCCACAACAGTGAGAGGCCCACGTACCGCATAAAAAAAAAAAAAAAAATTTGTTTCTCACCTAAACTCCTTTGAATTAGCAAATCTTTTCCATATATCTGAAAATGTGACATGAAGCAAAAACGTGATTGTATAGATGAGATGATAGAGTTGTAAACTGAATCAAAGAATAAAATGTTGAATTTCTGAGTTAGTGTAAAAAATATTCCTCCAAAGACAATGAAACAAATAACTGGCTTATTGCCTATACTGCTCTCCTTTGTCATAAAAACCAAATCAAACGTAGTCCATGATAGTAGTCTCTCTTGGAGATGATTAATTTGTGATTCTCTACAATGTATGAATCTCTCATTTCATCAAGGGTTCAAAAGGAAGCAGGGATATTAAGAACAATGCCAACAAGTGTACCAACTCAAAACCTTCAGCAACTTGGTTTCCAACTCCGTTTCCAGCTTCAACTCTCTTACTCTCTCCAGCCTTGTCTGGCTTGTACCTCAGGGCATCCCTTTCTTGGGGCTTCCTCTTCCCCATGGAGCTCCTGTTCCCTCCCTAAGCCAAATTCTACCCATGCTTCCAGAATGGTTGAAACTTGTACTATCTCCTTCTCTAGCGTGCCTAGACTGCTCCAGCCCACAGTGTTTTTTTTTTTCCTTTGAATTCCCATAGGACTATTAACTCTTGATCCCATTCCAAAAAGTTAAATTGAAACTTTTAGAGACCCTAAACCCTAAAAAGAGTGTAAGGAAGTCTGAGTTCTGATTTTTCTAATGAAAACTTCTTTTTTTTAAAAATTAATTTATTTTTTAATTTTTGGCTGTGTTGGGTCTTCATTGCTGTATGCGGGCTTTTCTCTAGTTGTGGCGAGCGGGGGCTACTCTTCGTTGCGGTGCGCAGGCTTCTCATTGCGGTGTCTTCTTTGTTGTGGAGCACGGGCTCTAGGCACGCGGGCTTCAGTAGTTGTGGCACGTGGGTTCAGTAGTTGTGGCTCGCGGGCTCTAGAGCGCGGGCTCAGTAGTTGTGGCGCACAGGCTTAGTTGCTCCGTGGCACGTGGGATCTTCCTGGACCAGGGCTCGAACCCGTGTCCCCTGCATTGGCGGGCGGATTCTTAACCACTGCGCCACCAGGGAAGCCCTGAAAACTTCTCTGATTTCTGAAATATCAAATATCAGGGTACATCTGTTTGCCTACTGGATAATCCAGTGCTGTAAACTCCTTCGATTACTGGTTCCTATCCAAATTTTACTCATCTTTCCAGGCCCAGATCGTTCCTCCCTCTTTGATGAAGCCTCCTGGACTCCCCTTTGACCTTTTAGTCTTCCCTAGATCTCCGTTTTGATTGAACTTTGATAGCACACAAAATTTAGCACTTGGTTATTAGGATTCGATATATTTGCTGTTGTTTAATGTATTGTTGTTACTCCTGTTAATGACAGGGGCCATGTCTTATACTTTTACTGTACCTTTTCATAGAATCCAGCTGAATGCCCAGCATATCAAATTACAGCGCACAAGAGCTTAGCACATAATAGGAACTCCTTACCCTGGCCCCATGTAACTGGGTAACTTACTGAGCCATTCTAGACTTGTCATTTCCTGAAAATGCCATGTCCTTAAATGCCTTTATGTCTTCCACTTTTCTTATACCTATCAAAATCTTAACTTATTCTTACAAATCTAGCTCCAGTCCCACCTCTTCCATTAATCTTTCCTCAAACCCCCCTGTTAGAATTAATTGCTTCTTCCTCTGAGCTCCTTGTTCTATAGATTAAAAAAACTTTTCTTTTTGCTGCCTAATATTAGAGTGTTCTAGACTGTAAGCTCTTTGAGAGCAAAAACCAGGTCTTGTTCATTTTCCATTTTAGCACTTAGCACAGTGTCAGGCACACAGAAAATACTCAATAAATATTTGCATATAAGTAAATGAGTGAACTTACAAATTCATTCTCCAATTAATCAAGTAATATCTTGCTAATTTCTTTAGTTTGGCCTTGGCATTTTCATAGATGAAGGCAAGAAATGTCCATAAAACTATTCAATGGATTCTGGATTTGACCAAATTAAATAAATTTTGTGGTTTTGCTTAATATTTTATTGTATCTCAATCTTTAAGTTTCATTGCAGCACTGCTCATAAAGTAAAAAACTGGAATCAATCTAAATGTCCAGCAACAGGAGACACATGATTTTAAGACTTTCACAGAGAAAGTTTTAAATTATAACCTATAAAGCTTCTATTTGCTCTGTATCTAAAACTATTGCTTCTTTTATGTATTTACTTGACAATCATTTTTACTATAATTCCCTCATCTGGTTGGTAGAGCTTATTTTTAACCATTTAGTAAATTAGTAAAGTTTGTTCCTCAGGTACAGTAAGCAAATACATTTTTAAAAAAGCATTATAAGAAGCAATAAAAATAGGGACTTCCCTGGTGATCCAGTGGTTAAGAATCCACCTTCCAACGCAGGGAACGCAGGTTCGATCCCTGGTCGGGGACTAAGATCCCACATGCAGTGCGGCAACTAAGCCCTTGCGCCACAACTACTGAGCCCGTGTGCTCTGGAGCCCTTGTACCACAACTAGAAAGAAGCCCGTGCGCCACAACAAAAGATCCTGCATGCCACAACTAAGACCTGATGCAGCCAAAAAAAATAATAAAAAAAATAAATATTAAAAAAAAGCAATAAAAATAATTTCACACATATTATAGTTTATAAATGGACATTAACCTTTATGGATATATATAACCAGTATATTCATGGGTCACACTGCAGGACAACACAGTAGTAAAGAGCACAGGTCTTAGACTCTGGCTCTGCCACAGTTATTAGCTGTGTAATACTGTGAAAGCCTTTCTGTGCCTCAGTTTCATCATCTATAAAATGAGAATAATAGTATCTCACAGGATTATTTTGAGATTTACATTGATTCATACACATAAAGCACTTAGGACAGTGTCCGGTACACACCAAGTGCTTAATAATGGGTTAGCTGCTAGCATGATCATCATCATGATTATGATTATTATGATTACAGAGCTTTAGATTACAGGGAATAAAATTTGTTCAATCTCGCTTTGCCTAACTGCTGTTGAAAAAAATTTCTCCTCCTCTGTAAGTCTGCTTCGCTTCTAGAACCAATAAACCAATCAGGCTGTGCTCTTTAACAATGGAACAGGCTCCCTCATGAGGAGTGAGCTGCATTGCGGTTACTCTACCCAGGCTGGAAAGTGATTTGCTACAAGCGTTAACGTCCTGATTTCTGCACTGTAGAGAGGCTGAAAGAGGTCCCTCAAAGGTCCCAATCTAATAAATGACTACATGACTCATTCTGAGGTTCCTTTCAAGCTCCAAAACTCTATGCCTATTTACCAGCTTCTCACATGCAGTGTTAAGCAGCAGACTTGCCAGGAACTTGCCATTAACACTCTGAACTGAGGTGGAAACAAATACTTTCACTGAAAAGCAGAAATCTTTAATTTCCTTCTGTGTTCTGAACAGTGAATTTTGTGTTCTGAAACCAAATTTGTTGACTCAAGTCTCTTAGCAATTCTAGAAAGGAAATTGTGAAATTATCGGTATTTGCTGAGAAAGTACTTACAGTTTGCCAAAAGAGGGAGCATGGGAGCAGAAAGCATGTTTGTCTAAGTCTTTAAAAAAATACTTGTTTGGATTCTGTGCTTTAGTTTTTGACTTCTTTTGCAAGGATGGGATGAGACTAAATGACAGTTACAGACAATATTCTCTTTTTAAGATTGTCTTCAGACAGAAGGGTCAAAGACTGATACACATAACTTTAAACGATCCCTCTCCATCCTCCCCAGACAAAAGTCACCTCGTGCCTGGCTGCCACACATCAAAGAGCTCTAATTAAACTGCTCTCATTAAAAGGAAACGGAGGAGGAGCTCAGGCTAGCAGCTTCTCCTGAGTAGGGAAACAATTACATATTTAATAAAAGTACAACTTTATTTCTCTCCTGGCTGCCATGGATTGTTTAAAAAAGAAGGATTCATTGTATATATAAGCTAGATCTCACCTTTACCACAACAATGGAGAAGTTATTGATATAACCAAGTTTAAGGAAAGTTAATCATCAGGGTGGTGCTAACTTACTCACTCCCTAGGGCTAAACACTCCTTCTTGCCAAGTAAGAGGAATGATATAAGCGCCTAGAACCCTTTGTAGAAACAAGTCTTTGATTCACACTTATTATTAGTCACTAATGTTGGGTGAATGCCTGTGTGAGACAAGGAGGTTTCTATAAGACTAAGACACACATCTCCATGAGAAGTCATTTTTCAATACAAATTTGATTTTTGCCTTTGTAAAGGCAGCTTTAGCAAGTTACCCATTTGTGCATATTTTCAAAATCAATTCAGAAGAATGCTGCAAATTTATATATTTTTAGTTTGAGCAACAGATTCAGTCTCTTCCTTTACTCAAATTACCAAAAAGTTCTTTGTATTACGTTAGCCTAAAAACTTAAGAAACACACTTGGAAAATTCACAGAGCTTAAAATTTCCCCCCCGAATTATATATGTTATATAAACTAATTATTTGATAGTTTAATGAAATGGCTTCTTTTATTACTGCTGTCTGCTGCATTAAAGCAAAATGATAGAAAATATTAATCTAAAGAAGAAAGTTAAATGTTCTACAATTTCCTGAGATCTGGTTTAATTTCCATATGCCTTCGAACAATGTTCTAAGACAATTCTGCTACACCTTCTGGACCGGGAAAATACATGATCTTGGATTCAGTTATTAATAGATTTATAACAGAAAAGACATTATCCTATTATAAGATTCTTCTTAAAGGACAACCTTTAAAGTTGGATTATTTCCTTAACTAATACAGGAAGCAAGATAAGCACTGGCCTTTTGAAATTTACAGTTTAAATAGTCAGTCCCATGCAACAGCTGGCAATACTGGGTCCTAGGAGGAGAAGATCTGTGAACGCAGAAGCAGATTTCACAGGCTACATTTTTTTCCTTTATTTGGGCCATCATGTGGAAGCTGGATTATTTTCCAAAACGATTAAGTACTCTCATCAATTAGCCAGCTAGAGTATCAATCCTGAAGGAAAAATGTAATAAATTCTTCTTCTGTAAGTGCCAGCTGTCAAAAACTGTCAGAGTTAGTCAAAGCTTTTTAATGTTCCAATCAAATCGTAAAATGAGTGGAAAGTCACTGTATAAAACCCATTAAGCTGTGTTACTAAATGTCCAATGTTACATAAAAACTATAAATAACTTTGTACTTTTAGGGCTTTTTTTTTTTTTCAATTTGCTTTTCTTAAAATAATAATGATGTTCGGTTTCAGTTAATAAAGTAATTTTGGAGCTGCCTTAGAGTTTAATCCACATACTCTTTCTGTGTGGAATAAAGAAAGCAAGCAATAATCAAATCAGAATTGTAAGCATTCCTTGGAGTATCTGTCGCTAACAATTTTAAAAATTAAGAGAAGAGCATCAAAGACAGTGAAGGCTGAAAAAACTAATCATTAGGCTTAATAATCTTACAAATTGACATAACTTTGGGGAATAAAATGCTGTTTCTGGGAAGCGCATCTAGTCTTTTTCAAATATTTGCAAAGGAATTCATACTCTGGTTAAAGGAATATCACTTACTACTGGCTTAAAAATAACAAGGCAGTAGCCAACACTGAACAAATACATTTACCTCAGTGTTCAAAAACTGATTATTGAGTTAATAAGGGTTTGCTTCCACACAGTGAACATAGCCTTTCCTCTTTTAGTACATGGTTGATCTAATAGTTGATCTACGGGCACAAATGAGAATGCTGGTAACGGATATTTGATCAAACAAGTAGCTAAAGTAAGCTGAGGACCAGATTCAAACCATTTAATAACATTGAAATGCTTCTTTTTTTCTTAAGATATGTTAAAAGAACTTTGGGGCTTCCCTGGTGGCGCAGTGGTTGAGGGTCCGCCTGCCAATGTAGGGGACACGGGTTCGTGCCCCGGTCCAGGAAGATCCCACATGCCGCGGAGCGGCTGGGGCCGTGAGCCATGGCCGCTGAGCCTGTGCTTTCGGAGCCTGTGCTCCGCAACGGGAGAGGACACAACAGTGAGAGGCTCGTGTACCGCAAAAAAAAAAAAAAAAAAAAAAAGAACTTTGTTTCTATACTTTCCTGGTAAGTTCTTCCATACTCTGATGGATCCCATCTCTTCCAGTAATAGCTCCTAGAATTACGAATAATTTCCATGCTAATAAGATTCTCTGATTACCAAGAAAGACACTTTCTAACAAAAATCAAGAGTAGAACACATGTGGGAACAAATACACCCAAAGCCATTAATCCAGTTTGTATATTTTGCACAGGATAGAAACAACTTTCTTCATTAAAATGTTTTTGTTTTGTTTTCTCCAGGATAGCTAAAAAGAAAGAACCCAAGGTGGACATGCTAACAATTTGAAATTTGAATTTTCAAATCTAAAAGAAATTTTGAAAAGTAAATTGAAACTGAAATGAAGTAAAGGGTGGCATATGAATTTAGTACATTTCTTTAAGGAAAAACCAAAGAAATCTTCAAATACCTTGTCCAGATGAAGCAGAGAACTTGAGGCACTTCGACAATTTCTTATATTTAAAATAATAGTCCCCCAAACCTAAATACTATATTAGACTTTTGGTGAAAATAAGTAATAATCCTTAAATTTAACACAGTGCTATAACATAAATACTTACTTAAAAAAGAATAAAAATTTACACTATATAAATTTTAAATAAATAGCCATGATATGTGCACCAAGTTTTATTTGTGTTTAAACGATACAAATCGAACAAATATGTTATTCAAAATAATAAATCTTCTTGAATTTTACATAAGAAAAAGAAACTGAAGTGAAACTGTAGGAATTGCTGAACTTCAGATAAATGTTTCTTCAAAACAAGAGATATTAATTCCTAAAAGATTCCTCTAAAGTTAAAAAAAGATTAAGAAAAACATTAAGCCACTGGGTTAGTATGTTTAAAAAAACCTACATGTTTCTTAATGGACATATGTTTACATTTACAGATAGTAAACTCAGTCTCCTGTCTCATAAAACACAGAAGACATCACTATGTCTAAACTAAGCAAAAAAATAAAGGACTCTTTTCCATATTAAAAAACTTTTAAAACCTAAATCTACCTTAACATTATTTTCCAAGAAAACTTAATAGGGAATGGCTAATCTGAAAGCAAAATGTTGTACAAATCACTTTCAAGAAAGGGAATACACCATGGGATTATGCTTATAGCTAGCAGTATCAGCTAAAACCCCAAACAATGACACATGAACTCAGAGTATCAGCCGGTCCTCTCCTCCCTCCTGAATTACCTGACCAATGGAAGTTTGGCTTTGTTGTTTCAGAAAGCACTGTTTCTTACATTCCATCAATTGTTCAAAATCACGCCACATTTTCACTTGTTTCATATTGGGACCATGACTTTCTCGTACAGCTTTTTGTTTTTCCCGGAGTTTCTATTGTTAAAAAAAAAATCAAGAATAATTAAATCTCATACACGGATTTACTTCTATTGTTCTAATCAGAAGAATATGGTATGCTTTGTACATCTGATGAATAATAGCTAAGCCAGGTTCTCCTATGATAGATGAAAACGAAGATGATAAAAGTTAACTAAATTTATGATAGATCTAGGACAACCTGAATTTAAAAAGAACAGAAAAATGTAAAAGAAAGGAAGGGGGGAAAAAAATAAAGGGAATCTGGAAAGTGGAGCAGTAACATGGTATATAAAAATATGCAGATTTTGGAAGTCAGAAGACTTGAGTTCCAACTCTGGCTCTGTCACTAGCTGTAGGGAAGACAATTTCTCTGGACTGTAGTTTTCTCAATTGTTAATTAAGGCTAATAATAGGGGTAATTATAAAAGTATCTGCTTTATAAGATTATTTTTTCCACATGACAATAGATATGGAAAAAATTATAAACTACCATGTGTTATACATGTTATTATTATTAAATACTGTATTCTTTCCTGAATCAGTATGCTCTAAGGGTATGCTCTATACCCAAATAAATCAAATTGTATGTAAATATTCCTCAGGGAGAAGGTCTAGTGATATTCTAAAAAGGCCCAAATCCTTATCAGAATTGTTTTTGTTACTACTAGCCTATATAGTTCCACCTGCCAAAATTGTTCTACTTACTGACTCTAAAATTATAAATAGGAATAAGAACATTTTTCAATACATTGCAAAACTATACTTTGGTTCTGTATTATGGCAAATTGAGGAGAGTGACAAAGAAAGGGAGGCACAAAGTCAGAGACAATGAGAGGAAAGAAAAGAAGGAGGGAAAGAAGCGAAAAACAGAGATGATAGTACACACATAAGGAAACAGTGTGACAGAAATACATACACTGACACAGTGTGAGAAATCACCAAGAAGGGCAGAAAAACAAGCAAAGACACAGAAACAGATTACACAGGAACATCTCCATCTTTTCCTCTTTTAGTATACACGGTTGATTTAACAGGTGACCTAAGCACATAAGTGAAAAGGCTGGTCATTGGTACTTGCCCAAATAAGAGGCTAAACTAAACTGAGGCCAGGTTCAAAACGCTTACTAAAGACTGCCCTCTCCATCTATGGTTAATGAAAAGCAAAGTTAACAGCAAATAGCAACAGGAAACAAAACAGAATTAAGAAAATATAATTTAAACATAACCAGCAATTTTTTGACACAATGCCTGGCATGCAAATACATCTATTTAAGTCTATGTTACAAATAAAGTATCTTACAACAAATATTTTTATCCTCATAAACTAAAACAAAAGTAGTAAGTCAGATCAAGAGTACTGAGCATGATTTTAAGATTAAGGTACTACTTAACTGTAACTTTTCTTATATTATTGGAATAATTTCCTTGTCAAAATCCTAACAACCTATAAAAAGTTATTTAAAGAACCAAAGACAGGAGGTGGGGACTGTCTGTATCAGAAATATTATATTACTGTCACTTATTACAGATTTATTTTGTGGATAGTTGCAATGTACAAAAAATACTTGTCACAGATTTCATTGTTCTTAAAAGGAAGAGGTGGTACAGGAGGAGGAAAGTTACAACTTTCAGTACAATATTCCATCTTGGTAAGGCAAATTCTAGTATATGATAGTGTGAATTGTAGCACTATAGCTTGGTCTAATTTCAGAAACTCAGTTGGCATGAGGAGGTCTGTGGATGTCCAGTCTTTGCTGGTTTGGAAGGCATATGCTATTGTCAGTTTCAAAGCCTAGGTATGTTCTGTGTTTGCCTTGAAAATTTAGATCCACTCTAGGAGTGAGAGGATCAAGAAGCTTTGTTTCTTAAATGATACAGCCTGACAATCGGGGCATGAACTAATCAGTGGCTCATTTTGCTGGAACATGCTTGACGTCAGACTGCTGCTACTGCTTTCCCCCCAAATCCTGCAGTAAAACACTACACTGGAAGGGGAAAGAATAATCTTTAATCATATTTAGCAATTAAGTTTGGGTCTTTGAAAGGATTCAAAGTTTGACAAATATTTCTCTACACATAGCATCCATCCAGATACTTTTCAAAACAAATGAAATAGAGGAATATTTTCATATAAAAAATTATATTATTTATGAAATACCTGGATGAAAGTCAATTATTGACAATCATACTAAATCCTAAAGCCCCCAAAATCTCTAGTTAAAATACTGTACAAATGAATGTACAACTTGATTCAAACACATAAGTTCAAATATGAAAATTATTTTTTCCTTTTGAGTATGGCATGTCATTTCATAAATGGAATAAGGTGTACAGAACTCAATTTCTCTGATGAAATGGAAGAATCAGCTTTAATGTTTCTTTTTACTTAGATTAATATGATGGACATCTATTCACAGTTCATACAAAAAGAACAGATGAACACTTTTTATAGATATGGCTGATTCCAGATTGGGGACAGGAAATGTACAGAATGAGCCTTTTGTCTGGAACATTTTGTCATTCCAGAAAATAAAAAATCCATCAAAACCTAGTAGGATTGTTTCAAAAGGATTCAGGAGCTGACTTCAAGAGGCTTCCACCGGCCAAACATGGGGCAATTTGGATAGGAATAATAATAAATATTAAATAAATAAAAATAAATAAAAATAAATATAATAATAATAATTGCAATGGATTGAAACATATAAAACATGTTAAATCTGGGAGTTATAAACATACTTTTAAAGAATGATAAAAAATGAACTCATCATTTTGAAAACCAGTAATAAACAAATCAAGCAGTTATTCTGCCTTTCCTATATGACCTGTACTTTAGAGTAACCAGAGTTGGTAAGATGCTCTTAACAGAATTATTCCAGCCAATAAATGAAGAAGGAACAACATAATTAGAATATGACTGTTCTGCAACCTCTAATGAATTAATGGACTGAGGAAGTGATTTTCATTGGCTGCCTACATTACAAAAAGAGAGCTTCCCAAATATTGAATCGTATTTAATCAAGTCTCTAAACCCAACTGCCAATTCACAGGACATACTGGGGACAGAAGAACATGCTAACTGACACTACAGGGAGGCCATCAACAAAGCTCAGAATGCTGGAAAATGACAGATGATCAGGTTTTTTTTCTTCCAACAAATAAATTGTAAAGAAAAAAGATGGACTAGTAACCTAGAGAAAAAGGGACTTAAGAAATATATCAAATAATAGCAATGTATGAACTCTTATTAGGATCCTGATCTGAACAAATAAACCATTAAGAAATTATGAGACAATTGGTGAAGTTTGAACACTGACTGGGTATTGGGTATTATGCAATTATTGTTAAATTATTTTTGGCATGATAATAGTATTGCAGTTATGTTAAAAAAAAGAGTCTTTATGATACATACTGAAATATGACCAGATAAAACAATTAAATCTCTGAGATTTGCCTAAAAATGGGCAAATCTGGGAGTGGGACTATAGATAAAACAAGACTGGTCACAAATTTAATTACTGAAGTTGAGTGATGGTTACATGTGAGTTCTTTACATTATTTCCTCAATTTTTTATTTAGGCTTGAAATTTTCCATAATAAAAACTTTTATTTTTTTAGTTCTTTTTAAAGTTTTTCTCAAAAAGACTTTTAAAAAGTCTACTTAGCAATTACTTCATTGCTTTCTACACTATTTGTTTTTCTGAAGTTCATCGTTAGAATATTACTTACAGGTTTATGGGAGCTAATTCAGCTTTTATGTAAAAGCAGATATATGTAAATATGTTTTTAATAATGACTCAAATGAAAGTAAGAATGAATAATTTTACTATCACCAATTTATTGAGTCAGACCAATAGCTAAACTGTACAATGCATTAAGACTGAAACAAAGCCATATTTTTCATTTGTACTATTAGGATGGACAAGCCTATATATGTATATAAAATCATTTCCAGGCTGCAGCCTCAAGAATATTTGAACGTTGAAATTAGACACCCATATATAATCAGTATTTTAAATGAAAAACTGCAGCCAACAATTTCTAACTCTGATGCTACAAACTTGACACTCCTATTAGAAAAACTAATAAGGAACTTCAATTTTCAATAGTGAAACTAAGTAAAGAACAGATAAAATGGCGTATAGTGAAGCATGGTTAGCATTCACTATGCAACATGGATTTAAAATCATTGAAGATTAGAATCAATTAGAAAAATCAATTAGTCATTTAAGTCCTGATGTTCAAGGCCCCACCACCTCTTCTACTAGGAGTGGCTCAGAGAACTGAGAAAACAAGACTCAATCACATGCTCCTATTTTTAGTAGCCCTCATATAAGACTGGCAGGTAGGGAGTGAGTATCTTAAGTAAAGTTTTTCGATTATTTGTATTAATTGAATCAATGTTTGTAAAGGACTTAAACTAGCCCCTGGCTCATTTGCGTTTATTAAATAAAATAAATGAATAAGTTTACACTTATAAGTATAATCCCAGTATTCCCAGATACCTGGGAATAAACTGAAACTTGTAGTTCATTAAACGTGGCATTTTGTTTGTTACGCATGAACTCTTTGTTATTTAAAACTGGATTTCCCCCCTCCTCCCAAATTCATGTGCCTTCACTTTTATAAAACTAAATTCCTAAAGAAGAGTCTTCATCTTTGAAAGGGAGTAAGAAAGTTCCAATATCCTCTATAACCTTAAAAAAAATGACAATGGCATAAACATGTACTGAAAGCCTGAATAGACACATTAAAAAAAACAACATTCTTGGGACTTCCCTGGTGGTGCAGTGGTTAAGAACCCCCCCTGCCAATGCAGGGGACACAAGTTTGATCCCTGGTCCAGGGAGATCCCACATGCCACGGAGCAACTAAGCCCGTGCACCACAACTACTGAGCCTGTGCTCTAGAGCCCACATACCACAACTACTGAGCCCACGTGCTGCAACTACTGAAGCCTGTGTGCCTACAGCCCGTGCTCCGCAACAAGAGAAGCCATAGCAATGAGAAGCCCGTGTCCCTGCTCACTGCAACTAGAGAAAGCCTGCGTGCAGCAACGAAGACCCAACGCAGCCAAAAAAAAAATGCATTCTTACCTTTCCAAGATTTTCCTGTTCAGCAATATTTTTGGTATACTGTTCCCTGGGGAGTAAACATAATGATTTAGTTTACATTTACTTCAATCGATTTGATCATACAACTAAATTATAAATTAACATATCTATCTAAATATATTAGACAATACAGTTTATAGAGTACTAGAGTCAGAATGAAACCCATTATCAAACACTCCCTTTTCCAATCTTTAGTCAGTTCATCTAATAAACAGTAATATAAGGAAAAAACCAAGGCAAAATATCATGTAAGAAGTTAAGTACCATTTCCAGTTAATCTACACTTAAATCAATGGTAATCCATTTGCTTAAATTACACTTTTTTTTTAAAGAGGTTTGCAGAAGAGAGAAAGGATACACATTTTTAAAAAACATTAAATAGCATCTAACCCAGCAATCCAACTTCTAGGAAGTCATCCTACAGAAAAACTCTCATAAGTTAATAAAGATGAAAGCAAAGACTATTACTTCACCATTGCTTATAGTAGTGAAAATCTGCAACCAACTACATGTTGATAGACGGGGAAATGTTTAAATAAATTATGGTACATCCGTTCAAAGGAATAATACAGAGTTGTAAAAAAAGAATGAGGTAGATCTATAAATACTAAAGTGGAAAAAATTCTAGATAAATTATTAAGAAAAAAACTGTATATGTAGCTTAATTTTATTTATGTATACACACATATACAGACATATTAGCAAAAGCATGGGAAAAGAATATGGGATAATATACAACAAAATATTAACAGTAGACATTTATGAGGTATGGCAGTGTGGACAACATTCAATTTTTGTGTGCTATACTTGATAATGGTTACTATTTGTTTTTATAAGTATTTCTTTTGTAAGCTAAAAAAGTTACAAATTTTTAATGTAAAAATAGAAATACAAATAACGTATTGTATTTTTAAACAAAGGTATAATTATATTTTAATATTATATAAGACAAAAAATGAGATTTGAAGTGTTAAGGACAAAGATTGAAGGATGAGGACACAGGAACCAAGGACAAAGGAACCAGTGACAAGAAGATAAGAGACTTTAGACCTCAAATTTGTATGGAAAAAGACTATATTTCTGTGTAAAGCTACACAGTAGTACTTAAGAAGAAATTAAACAACACAAAATTGGGAATCTAAGAAATCATAAACCACAAACTCTAGCAGCTTAAGTGAAGAAAGATTTGCATTTATGTCAAAAGGGAGGTAAACATGATTAGAACAGAGAGAATGGCAATCAAAAGTACCTGAAGCCCTTACAGAGCTGAAGTGAAGGTAGAATTTGTGCACAGGAATAAGAATGGAAGGGAATAGACACAATCTTGATGAACCTTCATTTTGCCCTTAAAATTTATGAGACACTAAGTCAAAATTGTTTACCTTTCTAGCTCTTCAATGAAAAAAAGCTGGGAGGAACTAAATGACATATCCCTCAAGAAGAATGTATGGTTATTATTAAGAGAGCTTTAAATAATTCATTTATTACCCTAGGCCCGAGGAATGTCCAAACTGTTTTAGAATTTTCATTTATATTTTATCAAGAAATCGACAGGCACATGCTCTTTCCCCATAACAGTAATATGTAATTTTAATTTATTCAATGAATTTATTCAAGAAATAATTACAGAGCACCTGTTATGTACCAAGCATGCCCTGGGATTTCAAAAAGAAAACAGGACAGACAGGGTCCTTGCCCTCTAGGAATTCATACTATATCATTTCTAAAATACTGCTGCATACATTATATTTAACTTGAACCTCTGTGGTATACATTATTCTCCTTATTTTATAGATGAGGAATGATTTGTCCAAGGCCACAAAACTAGGAACTGGAAAAATCAGGTTAGAAACAATTTTATGGTCTCTCTCTAGTACTTTGATATATAATATGCTGCCTCTTTAAGTAAAATTAAAATTTGCAGATGATCTTTCAAAACCAAGCTAATTTCTTACACCTTTGGCCTTACCAGGAAGTACCATAAAAGTAGAAAATGAAATAACATTAAAAATATTGTGTCTACCATAGTTATAATATTTTAAACATGTATCAGTGAGTTTAGAGTATAATTAACTCCATTTTATTCTTAACATTCTTATCATGTACTACTCTAGTCAGGGCACAGTATTTTTCTATTGGAAAACTGAGGAATGGTAAAGGTTTACAATGATTTTTAAAATGATGAAGAGGAATATCTAGCTAGAAAACTGATAAGAAAACCAATCGTTCAGGAGCTATATTTCCTTTTTTACTATTTATATTGATCACTTTGGAAGAAAAGAAACAATTTCTAAAACTTATTTTTCAAGAACAAAATTAACTTCTCACATTTGTGAAATATTAGCATTGACTATACAGATTTAATGAGCAAAGTTTACATTCAATGAAAGAATTTGTATAAGTACATTCAGTATGTTTTTTTAATGTAGACTTATTATTTTTAAAAAATATTTATTTATTTATTTGGCTGTGTCGGGTCTTAGTTGCGGCATTTGGGATCTTTCGTTGCAGTGCGCGGACTCTCTAGTTGTGGCGCGCAGGCTCCAGAGCATGCAGGCTTCAGTACATGCAGCACACGGGCTCTCTAGTTGTGGCACGTGGGCTCTGGAGTACGCAGGCTCAGTCGTTGCAGCATGTGGGCTTAGTTGCTCTGCGGCATGTGGAATCTTAGTTCCCTGACTAGGGATCGAACCTGTGTCCCCCTGCATTGCAGGGGGATTCTTAACCACTGGACCACCAGGGAAGTGCCTGTATGTTTAATATGTTAGACTATTAAAAAATAATACACTATTTATAGGATATTTTTGGTCTGGCCTGCATTATATAAAAAAAATTTAGACTTTGCAAAACATTCTATTTCTTACATTCCTTTTTGTAATATTAATGTATATGCCACTAGAAATCTCAACTGCAGTCTAGAATAAGTGTGAATCCTACACTTCATTTGAGTTCTTACCGAATGGTAAAAGCAAAATATTTGAATTACGATTAGGGGCAAAGAAAGCTTATCTTGTTCATTACTGCATTTTATCAAAGCTAGCAATTCAACTATAAACGTATTTTTTAAGACAGCGTTTGATTTATTACAATATGCTGCAAGCTAGGATTACAAAAAGAAAAAATCACCATATAAGGACTAGTAGTATTTATACACCCTTCTTTGCTTTAAAGGCTGACACACCGCAGTCACACAGTTTCTAGCTGAAATGCAGTCACTCACACTGCACAATGAGCAGGCCAACAACCAGAGTCCAGGCCATGTAGGACTTGAAAAATAGACCAACCTTAGTGCTTTTAAAAAAGCAATTATGAAATTATACGTATTCCTGAGGAGGGGGTAATGGGGATTAACTGCTTAATGGTTGTAAGAGTTTCTGTTTCGGGTGATGAAAAAGTTTTGGTAATATATAGTGGTTATGGTTGCATAATATTTTTAATGTAATCAATGCAACACTTTTAATTATACACTTAAAAATGGCAAATTTTATGTTATTTACCTTTTGCCACAATAAAAAAGTAAGCAAGCAAGCAAGAAAAATTATATGTATTCTTACTTAGCAGGGCTGGACTATCCAGAAGATGTTTAACAAGATTCAATCCTAAATAATATCTTACTATATGCTTATTTAAGTACTCTGACTTTGTATAATTCCATCTTATTTATAAAACTTCTATAGATTAAAACATTAAGTAACTCAATATAAAAACAACAAAATTACTTGCCTAATTGCCTTTCTTTTTTCTTGTTGATCAGAAGAGACATATGCCTTCATTTCATCAGTAGCACGACAAAGTTGTACTTCTAGGTTCTAAGTGGAAAGACTAAGCTTTAGGTTAAGTCCTTGATACAGAAAAATTTCAGAAAAGTTTTTGATCCACTTTCTTTGTCTTACCTTAATCATACAATTTGTATAATGGTATCTACTTTCATCTTGAAGACATTCTTCACGGAGTCCTCTGACTTCCTAATGTATATAATTTTAAATGGGCAACATTATCGAAAGAATAATCAGATACAGAAAGGATGACTATATTTACAACAAAAGAAATACCATCAGAGTATTTCCTCTTCTGCAACCGAAACTTTATTATAATAGACTAGGTTGCAATCTTTTCTAGAGACCACTCATATCGCTCTACAACCTATAAGTTTAGTTATTTATTAAGTACCTACTGTGTGCCCAGCTCTGTGCTAGGTGCTGGGGACAGAGGAGTGAACAAGACAGGTCCCTGCTCTCATTCAAGTAGAGGAAACAGACATAAACAAGGAAACATGTAATGAAGGTAGTTTCAGATGGGAAAAAGTGCCATGAAGAAAATTCTGCAGTGGAATGTGATAGGGTGACTGAGTGGGCAATATTAGGTGATCAGAGAAGACCTCTAGGAGGATGTGACATTTAGGGTGAGACCTAAAAGGTGAAAAGGAGAGATCAAGGCAAATAGTTGGTGGTAGAGTATCCCAGAGAGAGAAGAATACATGCAAAACCCCCAAGGTGAAAACAAGCTTGGCCTGTTTGAAGTACAAGAAGGCGGCCAGTGTGGCTGGGGCCCTGTGGGTGAGGAGTAGAGCACGTGGATATGAAGTTCATGGAAGCAGGTAGGGCCTTATAGACCACAGTTCTGAAGTTAGATTTTAAGTGCAACAGGAAGCCAGTGGAGGGTAGCCTAACTGCTGTATAGGTTTCTTTGGCTGCTCTATGGAGAATAAACCTTAGGAAGGCAAGCGTGGAAGGGGAGAGTAGGTGGGAGGTTACAGTGCGAGTCTAGGGGGCCTGGACTCTGGCAGTAGGGGTGTAGATGGAGAATTTAGTATGTACACATCAAGTTTGAAGAAATAAAAATCTCTGCAGCTTAGGAGACAGACTCAGTAAAGATTTGGGAATCTTTTGACATTGGTAGTGAAAATACGCATATACAGGCAGTTTCTGCTAAGTTGTTAAAATAAAAACTGTCTTCTTACCTGTTCTAATTTGGACCGATTACTTTCAAGGCCTGCTGCACAGCTATCATACTGGGATTTCTTTTCATCACACTCCTGGGTTAATTCCTAGTATGAAAAGGGTAATTAATTGAATAAGTAAAAAACAAAGGCCTAAAATGTGGCTCTGAAACAATACATGCCCTTGTCAGTCTTGTAACTTAACTCTAAGCTTCTTGGCATACTTACGAGTTATTTATACAACAATCAGACATTTGAGAATTATGACAGATGAA
Source organism: Globicephala melas (assembly GCF_963455315.2). NCBI lineage: Eukaryota > Metazoa > Chordata > Mammalia > Artiodactyla > Delphinidae > Globicephala > Globicephala melas. The sequence continues at coordinate 81,490,101 of NC_083326.1, forward strand.
GGTGCTGATAAAAACAATAGCTGCCATGTATTAAGCTGTGTGCCAGGCTCTCTGTTAGAAGCTGGGAATAAAACAGTGAGCAAAACAGCCAAAAATCCTTCCCCTCAAGTAATGCTCAGACAAGTAAACAGGCTGAGTGCTATGATGGATGAATGCAAGGTGTTATAGGAGCACATGGGACGCTCACTGGACCTAACCCAGGCTTGGGGATCAGTGCGGACAACCTGCTGGAGAAATTGATATCTAAGCTGAGGTACGAAGGATTAGTAAGCATAGTTAGAAGGGACAAGAGGAGGAGAATGTTCATAAAAAAAGGAACACTATGTATGAAGTCTTGGACTTGGAACTAGAGAGAAGAAGGACAATTTAGGACATATAAGTAGTTTATTATACTGGAGCATGTCTGGGAAATGTGAGAAGAGGCTGAAGACTTTGGCAGAGGCCTGATCAGAACTTTGTAAACCATGTTAAGGGTGTTTGAGCTTTATCTTTAACAATAACTAAGTCTCAAAACGACCTCTTGAGGTAGGTATTAATATCCCCACATCGTGCAAGGACAAGTATCTTGTAAAAGATTGTACTGCTGGAAAGACGTGTTAGAATTTGAATTCAGGCTATTTGAATAGTTTCACACTTTCTTCTAACATAATATTTTGAAACTGATAATTTGAAAATCTTCTTCTACCGACACCTGGAAATGCTAAAAGTATCAACAAATGCTTGATAAGGCAGGGCAAACATCCTTTCAGATCCAGAGCTAACTGAACTCTCAAGGAAGTAAAAGGAATTACCAGGACTAGAAACAAAGGATGACAGCCTATGGCTACACTTGGTGAAGGAGTTGGGAGCCAATCTTGATAACAGAATGATTATTATCTCCAGGCAGGGCAAAAGACCTAGAAACCTGTGAATAAAGGGTTAACACCAGGCCTGGATTGATTCAGGCCAGACTGGGAATGGTTTCACACAGCACAGTTTCCTTGGGAACTGGAGAGTTAACATAAATGGGTAATATTGTGTGGTGCTTCTGCTGTGTGGGACTGCATCTGGTTTGGGGTGACTAGCACAGTATAAAAGACTGGTGGGAAAAAGGAGCCATGGCTTTTGTGAATCAAAGTGACCTACAGACATCTAAGGCTCTCATGGTTGACATGAGAAGGGGCAACAGAGGCTGTGTACTTGGGTAGCTGCTGGGCCTGTCAGTGAGATGAAGATACTATAGTATATGAAAGCCTTTTTTTGTTTGTGAGTTTTATGGCCAAACTGATCAGTAAATGCAGTTATGCTACTTCAGAGGAGGATGGAAAAAAGGAGTCTGTCCTCAGGCAGGTTTGGGATTTGGATTTACCCTACCTACGTGGTCTAAGAACTCCCAAGCTGAGACATTAACTCAAATTAGCTCCAAGCTTGTGATAGTCCTAAAACACCTGGCAGAACAACAGCAAAACCACTCTGGAGGGACACACCCTCCATCTTAGCTGCCAGGACTCAAGAGACAAAACCCTACTAAAGATAAACTCACAATCCAAAAGTATAAATATATAAGGAACAATCAATCCATCATGAGTGAGAATCAGAAGATATAAAACACACAGCAGGACTATACCTCCAGGAACTTCGAATACTAGAAGAAAGTCTATTAAATAAGTATGCTTAAAATAATTAAAGTTATAAAGGAGGAACTGAAAATAAAAGACTAAAAAAAGGCACAGTGAGTAAAAATAGACAAAAACGAAAAAAAAAAGTCACTGAAATTAAAAACTAAGTAGGTGACATAAACATAAGATTGGCTCAGGAGATGAAAGAATGAACTAAAAAACAGAGCTGAAGAAATTATCCAAAATTCATCACAGAGAGAGACAAAGAGATGAAAATATGAAAATGAGGTTAAACAACAGGGAACAGAATAAATACGTCTAACATATATCTAACAGGAGTTGCTGAAGAACAGACTAGAAAGACCAGGGGAGAGAATATTTGAAGATATCATGTAGAATTTTTCCAGAATTAATGGGAGACAAAAAAGCACATATTCCAGCAGAGCAGATAAAACTAAATCTATACTTAGATCATGGCAGTGAAACTGGACAACACCAAAGACAAAAATATTAAAACCGTCTACAGATTTAAGGCAATCCCTATCAAAATACCAATGTTACTTTTCACACAACTAGAACAAATAATTTAAAAACTTGTATGGAAACACAAAAGACCCTGAATAGCCAAAACAATCTTCAGAAAGTAGAATAGAGATGGAGGTATCATACTCCCTGACTTCAGACTATACTACAAAACTATGGTAATCAAAATAGTATGGTACTGGCAACAAAAACAGACACATAGATCAATGGAACAGAATAGAGAGCCCAGAAATAAACCCACACACTTATGACCAACTAATCTATGACAAAGGAGACAAGAATATACAATTGAGAAAAGACAGTCTCTGCAATAAGTGGTGATGGGAAAACTGGACAGCTAAGTGTAAAGGAATGAAATTGGAACATTTCCTCACACCATGTACAAAAATAAACTCAAAATGGAAAAGGGAACCCTCTTGCACTGTTGGCGGGAATGTAAATTGATACAGCCACTATGGAGAACAGTATGGAGGTTCCTTAAAAAACTAAAAATAGAACTACCATATGACCCAGCAATCCCACTACTGGGCATATACCCTGAGAAAACCATAATTCAAAAGCAGTCATGTACCACAATGTTCATTGCAGCACTATTTACAATAGCCAGGACATGGAAGCAACTTAAGTGTCCATCAACAGATGAATGGATAAAGAAGATGTGGCACATATATATAATGGAATACTACTCAGTCATAAAAGAAATGAAATTTAGTTATTTGTAATGAGGTGGATGGACCTAGAGTCTGTCATACAGAGTGAAGTAAGTCAGAAAGAGAAAAACAAATACCATATGCTAACACATATATATAGAATCTGAAAAAAAAAAAAAAAACGTTGTGAAGAACCTAGGGGCAGGACAGGAATAAAGATGCAGATGTAGGGAATGGACTTGAGGACATGGGGAGGGGGAAGGGTAAGCTGGGACGAAGTGAGAGAGTGGCATGGACATATATACACTACCAAATGTAAAATAGATAGCTAGTGGGAAGCAGCCACATAGCACAGGGAGATCAGCTCGGTGCTTTGTGACCACCTAGAGGGGTGGGATAGGGAGGGTGGGAGGGAGGAGAAATGGGGATATACATATATGTATAGCTGATTTACTTTGTTACACAGCAGAAATTAACACACCGTTGTAAAGTAATTTTACTCAATAAAGATGTTAAAACAAAAAAAAACTAATAAGAAAAATAAACTCAAAATGGATTAAAAACCTAAATGTAAAAAACCATAAAACTCCCAGAAGAAAACATAGGCAGAACACTCTTTGACCTAAATCACAGCCATATTTTTTGGGTCTGTCTCCTAAAACAAAGGAAACAAAAGCAAAAATAAACCAATGGGACCTAATTAAACTTAAAAGCTTTTCCATAGCAGAGGAAACCATGGACAAAATGGAAGATAACCTACTGAATGGGAGAAAACATTTACAAATGATATCATTAATAAGAGGTTAATATCCAAAATATATAAACAGCTCATATAACTCAAAAAAAAAAAAAAAACCAGTTAAAAAATGGGCAGAAGACCTGAAAAGACGTTTTTCCAAAGAAAATATACAGATGGCCAACAGGAACATGAAAACATGCTCAATATCATTAATCATCAGCGAAATACAAATCAAACCCACAATGAGATATCACCTCACACCTGTCAGAATGGCTATTATCAAAAAAGACCACAAATAACAAATATTGGTAAGGATGTGGAGAAAAGGGAACCTTTGTACATTTTTGATGAGAATGTAAATTGGTGCAGCCACTGTGGAAAACAGTATGGAGGTTCCTCAAAAAACTAAAAATAGAACTACCACATGATCCAGCAATTCCACTCCTGAGTATATAACCAAGGAAAATGAAAACATTAATTTGAAAAGATATATGCATCCCAATGTTCATAGCAGCATTATTTACAATAGCCAAGACATGGAAGCAACCTAAGTGTCAATCAAGAGACGAATGGAAAAAGAAGACGTGGTATATATATATATATATATATATACACATACACACACACACACACACACACACACACAATAGAATACTACTCATCCATTAAAAAGAATGAAATTTTGCCATTTACAACAACGTGGATGAACTTGGAGGGTACTCTGCTTAGTGAAATAAGTCAGAAAGAGAAAGACAAATACTGTACAATATTACTTTTCTGTGGAATCTAAATAATAAAACAAACTAGTGACTATAACAAAAATTAAAACTATATATAGGGAAGACATTATCTAAAAAGAAATGAGAATTAAACCGATAGCAGATCCCTCAACACAACAAGAGAAAGCAGAAAGCAATGAAAATAATTTTTTTTTCTGACCAAGTCACTATTTAAGAAGAAAAACAAAGATGGTTTACTTTTGGCAATGATTCTTTACTAAGAGAACTACTAAAAGAAAAGAAAATAAAGCAAGGAAATTTCATTTTAGGAAGAAGGAAACTGAATCCAGAAGTAAGGAATAAAGTACATGAAGCAATGGTGAGAACTGCTAAATATGTGGGTAAATCTAAACAGGAAATGACTGTACGAAGTAGTAATTATAACAGTAATGACCACCATGACAACCACTTTTAGAGATGAAGAAATAAAATGGAAATAAAATACCACAGGATAACAACACATGTGTAAGGCAGGAGAGGGTGTTAAATTATTCTGAGGTTCCTGTATTGTTCAGGAGATTAACAATTGTTCAGCTGATTAACTTTAGGCAGGAAAAATATGTTAAAAATTTAAGAGTAAACAATATCAGAATAGAAGAAGATAGAAAGGGAAATAAAGGGAAAAAAGAATATAAAGAAAACAGGATTGGTGCAACGGAGGGCAGAAAGAGGAAAAGAAACATAGAAAAGCACAGTACATAGGATGTACAAAATAGAAATAAATTCCAATGTATCAATAATAAGAGTAAATGGGACTAAACTCACCAATTAAAAGACAGATTCTCACACTGTAAAGCAACTATACTCCAATAAAAATTTTCTTAAAAAAAGATTCTCAAACTGGATGTAAGAAACTATATCCACACAAAATCCAACTATATGCTATTTATGAGACTTATATAGGACAAAAATAAGGATGTAGAAAGCTGAAAGTGAACAAATAAAAAGACATACCAAGCAACACTAATCCTAAGAAAGCTGCCACACTTACGTTAACAGCAGACAAAATAAGGCTCCTAGACAAAAAGCACTGCAAGGAATAAAGAGTCATAAAATAATGATAAAATGAATAATTTTAAGTGTTTTTTTTAAAAACCAGGAATCTTTAAATTGTGGTAAAATACACATAAAATTTACCATTTTAACCATTTTTAAGGCTACAGTTCAGCTGTATTAAAAACATTCACGTTATTGTGCAACCAATCTCCAGAACTCTTTTCACCTTGCAAAACTGAAACTCTATACTCATTACACCACAAGTCCCCATTCACCAGGAAGTTTTGAACAACACATTTAAGAAGCTTGATCTGACAAACACATGGAGAACCCAGCACTCAACAACTGGAAAATACATTCTTTTCCGGATAAGGTCACTAAAAAAATTATGTTGGCCTCAGCTCTCTCCATGGCCACACTTAACTCTCAAAGACTGTGGAGCTACACTTTAAAAATCCTCAAGGAAAGAAAGCATGATGTAAGGGCTTTTATGCTCAATCAAGCAGTTGTTGAAATATTTAAGGCAACAAATTCTAGATTTGCAAGAACTCATCCGGTAATATTGCTCTACTAAGCTTTGAGGACTCTACTAGAAAACAAATGAGAGACAATAAAAAGTAGGAAAATGGGCAGTGAGAGGATTGTTAATGAGCACTGAATCTGACAAGTACAGGTATAATACTAAAGACAAAAGTGGGAACTAGGGTAATAGAACAGAACATAAATGTTATATGCCCTGACAGTGTAGACACGATACCATAAAACCTGCAGGGAGGGGAAGGGGAAAAGAAGGTGGAAGGTAGAATGAATAAGCCAGCTTCCTCAATTTTTAATTGCTGGGGATGGATGGGGGAATGTCAAAAGATATAATTTAAACCTGATGAATCAAGTCATAGTATAAGCATATTACAAGTATAAAGGCAAACAGTAAGAAAGACAATACAAATGACCAAAATTAGGTGCTAAAGCAAAGGGAAGGAGAAGTTAGAGGAAAAATACCAATTTCATCCCTACTCATAGTGGGGATTAATACATACTATCAACAGAAATGGATGATTAATGGTGGCATTACAGATATAACCAGTAGAGCAAAACCAGAGCCAGAAAATATGAGAGACACAGACACAGAGAATGAACAGAGGAATTTATTTTTATAGGATTTAAAGTCAGAAGCAAAACATAAAATGCACAAAGACCAAATATGTCTACATATCAATAAATATGAATTGGCTAAACTTATTTATTAAAATAAACCTTTCAGATTATGTCACAACACAAAACACAGTTCAAGATCTACTCAGAGACACACCTAAAACAAGGTAAATTTTTAAAAGCTGAAAGCAAAAGATGGGCAAAAGTATAGCAGGCAAATGCAAACAAGAGGAAGCAAACATTAGTATCACTCAGAGTTGACTTCTGGCACCCCACCAAAAAAAAAGCTTTTGTTTTTTTTAGAGAGTAAGAACAAAGGTGTGGAGATCAAACTTCAGGTAGCCAATAAATAATTATCCATTCATGAATTTTCAGAAAATTTCTGGAAAATATATAAGGAACTGTTATCAGTTATTATTTCTGGGGAGTATGCTAGGGGTGGAGTGTAGAGAGAGAAATAATTTCTATTCTTTCCCTTAACCAATTCCTTACAGTTTGAATTCTGGCCAAGAGCATGGTTTTACTTCTATAAGAAAAAGCAATCAACAAGAAATATTTCAGTGAAATCAATAATTACCACATTGTATATATACTCTAAAACAAGTATTTTAGCTTTTTCCCATATATTAGCAATTATATGTATTATGTCATTTAATTACATATAAATTTATAATTTATGGAACGGCATCTAAAAAAACAAACATGAAGATTTTCAAGATGCTATCTAACTCTAGATAATTATAAAAGATTTAGATAAATATAAGTTGTGATTTTCAAAGTCTTGAGATTTTCAAACAATTTTCAAACAGTTATGAATATTCAAATTTATAACACAATGCAAATAAAAAGAATGGAAATGTACTAACACTTCACTATAAAATTTCCTAAATATTTGAGAGTTGTCCATGAAAACAAGAAGTATAAAGTATTTTTAAGAACTCCTGCACTTTAACAATAGGATAATACATCTGTGTAGTTTTGAGTGTTAAATATACTTACACAAGTTAAAAATAAACACTATTCAAAGCAGAGAACAATTATGAATTTCAGTTAATATTTGGCAACAGCTTAAAGTCAATGAAGCAGCTTGTTTTTTCAGTATACTTTTTATTACAAAAGTTTTCTGGGTAAAAATAGAACTATAGGGACTTCCCTGGTGGTGCAGTGGTTAGGAATCTGCCTGCCAATGCAGGGGACATGGGTTCGATCCGTGGTCCGGGAAGATGCCACGTGCCGCGGAGCAACTAAGCCCGTGCACCACAACTACCGAGCCTGCGCTCTAGAGCCCGCAAGTCACAACTACTGAGCCCACGCTCCACAACTACTGAAGCCTGCGCGCCTAGATCCTGTGCTCCCCAACAAGAGAAGCCACTGCAATGAAAAGCCCACGCACCGCAATGAAGAGTAGCCCCGGCTCGGCGCAACTAGAGAAAGCCCGTGCACAGCAACGAAGACCCAATGCAGCGAAAAAAAAAAAGAACTATACATGGATGTGGGAGATTAACACATGGAGCTAAGCAAAATGAGCATCAAGGACTCACCAACTGCACTGAATTCAAACATTGAAAAAAACTAAAAAGTTAATGAAAATGTGGGCAAGTTCTATACTCTTAGATTTTTTAAATTATGGTAAAATATACATAAAATAAAAATTATTACTTAAACCATTTTTAAGTGTGCAGTTCAGTGGCATTAAGTACCTTCACACTGCTGTGCAACCATCACCACCATCCATCTCCAGAACTCTTTTCATCTTCTAAAACTGAAACTCGGTACCCATTACTTTTCAACATGGCAGAAGACAGAGATGAAAATGCTTAGAGGACCTAGGCGCCCCTTGACTTGATGAATGTGTTAAGAACTGGAGAGTTGTATTATTTGAGAATAGTAGTGAGACAGCTATATTTCTTTGTAATGGAAGAGGCAGGAAGTACTTGACATACAGAGAAACCTAGTTAAATTGTATAAAAATGAACTGCAGGTTCTGGTTACATTATTATAATAAATGACTTTTTTCTAATTTATTTATTTATTTTTTATTTATTTTTGGCTGGGTCTTCGTTGCTGCACGCGGTCTTTCTCTAGTTGCAGCGAGCAGGGGCTACTCTGTTGCGGTGCGCAGGCTTCTCATTGCTGTGGCTTCTTTTGTTGTGGAGCACGGGCTCTAGGTGTGTGGGCTTCAGTAGTTGTGGCACGTGGGCTCAGTAGTTGTGGCTCACAGGCTCTAGAGCACTGGCTCAGTAGTTGTGGTGCACGGGCTTAGTTGCTCTGTGGCATGTGGGAATCTCCCCAGACCAGGGCTCGAACCCCTGTCCCCTGCATTGGCAGGCAGATTCCTAACCACTGCACCACGAGGGAAGTCCCTATAATAAATGACTTTGCAGAATTAAAGATCTGGTATATGATTTTACTTAGAAAACAATTTAGTTGAAAAGCAATAGTATTCCTTCCTTTAAAACCATTTTTTAATAGTTATAATGATAAATACCTTTTTTAAAAGTCCTTATGTATTAGTCATTGCTGTTGCAAAGTACCTTATATGTGTTATTTAATTTTACAACCACCCTATTAAGAAGGGAGTAGTTTACAGGTGAGGAAACTGAAGTTTATAGAGATGAAGTCATCTACCCAAGGTTATCTAGGGTCTGCCTGATTCTCTAGCCCATGTTCTTAAATCATTCTATCCATATTGTCTCCCTGTAATTAGCACAATTGGTACCCTTTGCTTTTCACCTGCTGACATTTAGGATAAAGCTTATCCTAAATCTATGTGACATATGCACTAAATGGCCCAAGACTGACAGATGGCACACTTTAGTTTCATACATTAAATGGTTCTTTTACTGAACTAATAAATTATCAATATATTTCAAAAGAATTAACAAGTGTGAAGCAGAATGGCACAATATAGAGGAAGAAGGCTTTGAACTCACAGAGACTGCAGTTTGAGTTCTTGTGCCAACACTTAAGTCATCTTAAATAAGTTATTTGACTTCTCTAAGCTTCAATTTCCTTATCTAAGGACAATCTGAAAATATTTTATAGTTGTGAATATTAAATGCATGAATGAGAAAGCATTAAGAGAACACTGTGAGGGCTCAATAATAATTATTTATATAATTCTGTAGAGGTCTGCTTCTAGCTCTAGATGATTCTTGCCACTTATATTTATACTTGATTTTTAAAATACTTTTAAAAATGTTCTGTTAATAAAGTCAACAAATGTTTATTGAACAACTACATTGTCCTAAACGTGGTTCTATAAACCAGACACTCACAACTCTGGTAGATATTACTGTAAGGACCTTAATAGCAAATTTTTTTTAACTCCCAAAATAGAGAATTCCCTGGTGGTCCAGTGGTTAGGACTCCACGCTTTCACTGCTGAGGGTCCACCCAGGGTCAGGGAGCTAAGATCCCACAAGCTGCGTGTTGTGGCAAAAAAGAACCCCAAACACAAAAAACAAAAATAAACTCTAAGTACACGAAGTAATTTCATTTGCATCATATAGTATTAAACCAAAACCCAAGAGGGTCTTTCCTGAAGTCTTCTCAGACTTCATCTAGTCTTACTCCATGCTCTTTTCGGTAACTGCATCTTCTCCTGAGCTATGATCAAACATCACATCTAGGCAGATGATTACACACTTCAACTTGAGCCCCGATATCTTCTCCTGAACTCTTGCTGGATATTAACTTTGAAGTGTCTATAAGAAATTCATCATTTCTCCTCTTCTTCGTCCACTGCTACCACCAAAACTAGCTCTTCCTCATCCCTAATCTGCACTGTTAGTGGTTTCAAACCTCAAAATTATCTTGCTATCTCTTGTTCCCTTGTCTGTAATTAGTGTTCTTCCATATACCATTCAGATCTATTCCTTCTTGTCCATTCCTTCCACCAACACTAGTTTGGGACCTCATTCCCTCTAACTTAGGCTATCGAAAGGCACTTGATGTCACTTTTATTTGTTGAAAAGAATAATTATAAAGACTATGGCAAACAAGGGAAATATATTAACTGAATAGAACCTTAAAGTAATTAAACGCAATGTATACTACCATTCCAACCATGTAGAAAAAGTATATATAAGAGGACAAGGATAAAATGCAAAGATGAACACTGTTCAGCTGTTAATAATAGGATAATGGGTGGTGTAGTAAAGATGTTAAACAGCAGTCCCCAACCTTTTTGGCACCAGGGACCAGTTTTGAGGAAGACAATTTTACCACGGACCAGGGCAGGGTGGGGGATGGTTCAGGCAGTAATGCCAGCGATGGGGAGCAATAGGGCGCGGCAGATGAAGCTTCATTCGCCTGCCTGCTGCTCACCTCCTTCTCTGTGGCCCGGTTCCTAACAGGCCACAGACCAGTACCAGTCCAGAGCCCAGGGGTTGGGGACCCCTGAAGTAAAGTACCCAAAGTACCCATAGCCTCTCCAGAAGGAAAATTCTCTAGGCAGCCATATTTAGTACCATATCACCCTCCTTTCTTCTGATCCTTACCCACAAGCATAGCCGGTTACACTAAGGATGGATCCTCGGTCTGACCCAAGGATAGCCAGTAATCTCCGAGGTAGTCTGGTGTGGAAAACTGCCCCCAAAAGAGAGGAGCTGCACCAGGAGGTTAAATTAGAAAAGGCAGAGAAAACAGGGCAGTTATAGTGAAAACGTCAACATATATGTAGAGAGAAAGGCTACAGTGTGAGATATGAACAATGAGGAGCCATAAGCGAGCTAAGGTTACAAGTATGCCAATCCAAAGAATGGGGAGAAACTAAAAGATGGAGAAAAGAAACATAGGCAGACACACAGCTGGTGGCAGGCACAGTGAGAAGCCAATACAGAGTGATTCACTGAGCCATGTTATTGGTGTAGTATGAGTATGAAGAACTTGGCTCTGCCATTTACCAGCTGTGTAACCTTGGGCAAGTCCTTTACCCCTCTGTACCTTTATTTGCTCATCTGTGTAAAGGGTGGTTTATCTAACTGGGTGGTTACGAGGCCTGAATGAGTAATGTAACAGTGCCTGGCACACAGAAAGCACTTGATAAATGCTATTACTATCACATTCATCATCATTATCCACAAGCTCCTGCTAAGGTTCCTGAAGCTTCCCTGAGCCAAAATGCTCGGCAGAGAAGTATAGTACCTCTACCTGCTCCAGAGAGACTATAGTTCTGATCCTTGGATTTCCAAAACAGCATATTTCCTTTAATGTTCTAAATATCCTTTCAATAAAACTCTTCATTTAAAATGTAAATGGACTTAATAAAAGAACTACAGGCATACCTTAGAGATATTGTGGGTTCTGCCCCAGATCACTGCAAAAAAGTGAATATTGCAATAAAGCGAATCACATGAATTTTTTGGTTTCCCAGTACATATAAAACTTATGTTTACACTATACTGTAGTCTATTAAGTGTGTAATAGCATTACGTCTAAAAATGTATATATTTTAAAATATTTTATTGCTAAAAAATGCTAACCACCATCTGAGTCTTCAGCAAGTCAATCTTTTTGCAATAGTAACATCAAAGATCACTGAGTACAGATTACCATAACAAATATATAATAAAGAAAAAGTTTGAAATATTGCAAGAGTTACCAAAATGTGACACAGAGACACGAAGTAAGCAAATGTTGTTGGAAAAATGGCACTGACAGACTTACTTGACACAGGGTTGCTACAAACCTTTAATTTGTAAAAAAATGTAATAAAATGAAGTATGCCTGTATTTACAAACAGATTTATTTTACTATATTTTATTTTATTATATATTTTACTTTTACCATTAGGGAGAAATTTTACCATCACCAGAAATACATATAAGTGTTCCCTTTTGTCTGTAAGTTGCTGACTCAAGAAAAGCATTAAGAAAATCAATTCTTTAGAACGAACCCATGAAAACAATCCTTGATGTCCTCAATCTGAAAACCCTGCTCAAAAATCTCCTTTCTGGGGGCTTCCCTGGTGGCGCAGTGGTTGAGAGTCCGCCTGCCGATGCAGGGGATGCGGGTTCATTCCCCGGTCCGGGAAGATCCCTCATGCCACGAAGCAGCTGGGCCCGTGAGCCATGGCCGCTGAGCCTGCGCGTCTGGAGCCTGTGCTCCGCAATGGGAGAGGCCACAACAGTGAGAGGCCAGCGTACCGCAAAAAAAAAAAAAAAAATCTCCATTCTGAAATCTTCCTTTCCTGACAATCATTTCATTTCCTTATTTCCTTCATTTCCTTCCCTTTTCCTTATCAGTTAAGTATATGATGCTGATTATATTTTTTCTATATTGTTCTTAGGTTGGGTTATCTTTTATTTTTCCTAATTTCCTCATGTGTTTGTTCCCTCTCACCTATGACAGTATGAACCCCAGAGAACAGGGACTTGTCTCTTCCATTTCTTTCGTGGCAGCAGGAGTGTATAATGAAATAAGCAGGAGATTTAAAATAAGATGCTAGAGCTGCTAGAGTCAAGCCCCAACTCTCTCACTTCCTACTTCTCTCTTTGGATAAGTCACTCAACCTGTCTCAGACTCCATGGCATTTTCTATAAAAAAGGAAACAATATCCATCTGATTTCAAAGTCCATGTGATTTCTCACTCTGCTTCTCTAACTCTGATAGATGGCATTCATGAAGAGTTTTATAGTTCCATCCTTAGGCACATGCAGTACAGCTCACATTCAAACCTAAAATTACTACGTGGAGAACGATAAAATAACAATTGTTAAGGACAAACGGCGAAGGCCACCTTATCTGGATTTGTGGAGGGCATTTACCTTCTCACAGTTTATCTTTAAAGCAGTGCCTGGAATTAGCTTCCAAGTAACTGTATTTCATCACTTAATCATAAGCCATCATGGTTTGCCCCCCATCCTGCTCCCTAGCAAAGCAAGTTCATTAATCTAACATTAATTTGTCACCACTCGTTGGCAGACTCTGAACTTTTACCTGGCCACAGAAGAATGTGACTTCATAACTCTGACATGAGTATGATTTAAAGCAAAAATCTCATTTGGCTGCACTTGTGATTTTAGCTTAAACTCCTTCCTCTCCTTCTCCTTCTTCCTCTCCTCCCCTGCCCCCGCCCAAAATTTATGACAAAACAAACAGCATAAATTAAACAAAAACTGTTGTAGGTCACATTATTATTCTCTTCTGCAGAATCATATAAAAAATAATAATTTATTTCCAGAAATTACCCAAGTAAAATATTTGGGATTCTAACTAATACAGCTGAACAAGAGAGAGTATTAAAAGTATCACAAAATTACCACCTAGGGGGGTGGGACAGGGAGGGTGGGAGGGAGATGCAAGAGGGAGGAGATATGGGGATATATGTATAGCTGATTCACTTTGTTATAAAGTAGAAACTAACACACCATTGTAAAGCAATTATACTCCAATAAAGATGTTAAAAAAAAAGTATCACAAAATTAAATTCACTTACTTGACATTTCTGACGCAATTGTCGTAGTTCTTTTATAACTGGAGCTAGAGCTGATTTCTTTTCAGATACCAGAGAATTTAGTTTTTTCACCTGTCATTTAAACAAAATATATGACATCTAAGAAAAGAACTCAAAAGAACAAAAATACCATAAAGGTATTTATTGAAGTGTTATATATGAGTGAAAAAAACTATAAATTACTTCAATGTCAAACAATGGGGAAGTCATTTAGTAAGTACTGATTCCTCAATAAGAAGGAATATCATTTAACTCTTCAAAATGTCAATTATTAAAACTGCAAACCATTATGGGAAAATATTTACAATCTAGCACTGAATAACTAAAACAAATTACAAAGTTGCCTTTATACAGCTTTGTATTATGTAAAAAGTATACAATTATGTAGGTTATATAAAATACACATAAACATAGACGAAGTGATATTCAAGATAATTAATAACCCAAAAGGCATAAGTAATGACCAATCAGAATGGACACCAGCCATAGAGATGAACAGGGTCTTGGAGGCCTCTGCTGTACTAAATGTTCATCTTTATAGGAGTTAGAATGTGGTGAAATCCAGAGGGTTCTGGGACCAATGTGGACAAGACAGGTGGAGGTGGGTACTCTGAGAGTTTGGGGCAGCAGCTATTTACCAATAAGTAGTGAAAGATTTCAACATTTTAATGCCTGATGAAGCTGTATCCGTGCATTCTGGCTGAATAGCAGTCCTGAATACAGAAAGATACTAAGGACATACACAAAAATGAAATAATTGTATTAATTTAAGTAGCATGATTTGGGGAAACTTGTTTTTTATCTTAAATATTTCTTTAATACCATGTAACTTTTTTTTTTTGGCTGAGCTGTGCAGCATGCGGGATCTTAGTTCCCTGACCAGGGACCGAACCCGAGCCTCCTGCAATGGAAGCACAGAGTCCTAGCCACTAGACTGCCAGGTAATTCCCAATGCTATGTAACTTTTACACACTTCAAAAACCACAAAATTGAACAACCTCTTTACAACCTCATTAGAATGGAAAAAGGTGAAAGAATGTAAAGAAAACATTGTGCAGAAATGAAAATTTGAATGCTTCACTGAAAACAGAACACAAAATATCTGCCTCAGAGGTAGACCATAAAACAAATAAACAAACAAAGCCTGTGTAATCACCATTTCAGACATGTCATCCAGTGTTCGTCCTTTCACTTCATCAACTTCACTCTTCAGGGCGGATACTCTTTCTAGCTCTTCTTGGGTGTAACTATATCCAGATATACCCTTTTTCTCCTCAATAGCTTGCTAAAAGTAAAGAATAAAATAGGTGTAAAAAATGGGGTCCACAAAATGGGTGTCAAAACCTTGATGATTCCATAATAAGTATATAGATTTAATAGGTAACAATAAAGTCGTAAATAAAGTAGTTTAAATCCTAAAGAACAATCTTTATTGACTTCAACAATAATTACGTTCCTTTATACGTTATAAACTTATACTGAAGAACTGAGAGGATGGAGCGCCCATTTGTTGAGATGAGGAGGACTTGGGAGGAACAGGTGAGGGAGTAGTAAAGATCAGAAGTTTAGTTTTGGACATGTTACAAATCTGAAATCTCTAGCAGAAATCCAGAGAGTTCAAGATGTTGCATATACAAGACTGAAATTTGAGAAGCAACTGGAGATACAAATTTGTGAGTTGTCTGCATAGACAATATCTTTAAAGCCATAAGAGAATAAGATCACCAAGGGAGTGAGGGTAGAGAAGAGATCCAAGGCCTAAGCCTGGGGAACTCAAACACCTAGGCTTTGGAGAAATGAGAAGAAATCCACCATGGAGTAGGAACAGGAGTGTTAGTAAGGGAAAAACAAGGAGAGTGCAGTGTGCTAGAAGACAAGTAAAGAAAAATTTTACAGGAAGAGGGAGTTATGAACTATGTCAAACACTGCCAATAGGAAGATAACTAAAATGAATCTGTATGGACTAATCTCAGGATATTTTCAGTGGATACAGTGGGTGCTCTGCCCTAATCTGTTTATTATGTCAGGATACCCATCCCGTAGCTGTTGTGAGAATTGGTATTTTGATGACAGTCTACAGCTGTCCCTTCTTCAAAGTGTACCCTTGGTTTAACAGGAACTATATCACACCACTTCTTGGGTGGTAGTAAGAGGGTCCATAGCAAATTACTGACTGACACAGGGGTCCAAAGGGGTAGCCCTCTTGCCTAAAGATGAGACCAACTCTGTGATGCAATTTATGCTCCAGAGCTCCTTATGCAATCAGAATGAAATTGGACTCCAACTGAATCCACTTTTTCCTCTTGCTTCATCTTTTTTCCTAAGAGCACTCACTGAATTATTCATATGAGGAGGAATAAGAATTCTTGTTTCAGGTTCTGCTTCTAGAGAACCTGACCAAACTACAAGGATGGGCTTCTAAGGTAGGATCACTCCCTAGGTGAATGGAACTGAGAGCCCTATCACTGGGGGCAAGCAGAGTATCGTTAGTCCTAGGCATGTTATAGCAGTACAATTGCTAAGACTGGTGAACTAGGGCAGAATATAGGTGGAAGGGATTATGGTGGGCATGACAATGGAAGGCTTGAATCTCCTTCAAGAGAGTTTGCTGAGAGGAACAAAGTTGACTGACAGCCATAACTGCTGCCCCTCTGGATCCACCATCACGTTCACACCAAGGCCATGCTTCCCCCAGGCTGTTCCCAGCCAGAGGCTGACCCATTCCTGCCTGACAGGGAACTCCTCTAATTGGTGACTGGCTCAGGAACTCCCCATCATCCCAACCAAAACGTCCTTAAAACTGTGCTTACACCCTAAGGCTCTTCCTCTCCAATCCTCCTTCCTTCTTCTTCCTTCACAGAACAGCCTAAAGGCATTTAGAGCCTAAAGGCTTTCCCTGCTGCCTGCTGCTCAATTCTCTTTACCCTTCACAAAGGCTTCCTCCAATAAATCTCTTATACATCTAATCCAATCTGGGCGTATGCTTCTTGGAGGACCTGAACTATCACAGGAACATACTAGCTGGTACAGTGTTGTTGGTGTTCAAGAAGCATGAAGAAATCGTAACTATAAGGACTATGAAATTGGGGTGGCTGTTGCTAAGCTCAAATGACGGGCTCAAATCCATTAATCAGTAATTTAAAGCAAAGTGATAAGTCAGAGAACCTCCTTAGGAGCTTTAAAGAAACCCTCATTTCCTGTGGCTATGAGGCAGAGAGAGCTGAAAACCACGGACAGGACTTAAATTGTAAGACTGGCAAAACTTCAGAGAAGGCTGAATATGTCCTATGTCAAAGTCAGGGCTCTGATAGGGAAGGGAAAGGGTGCTGAGTCTGAAATGGGGATAACTGGATAGGCTCACTTGAGAACCTTAAAACCCCAGATTATCTTTTATCTTCTGGGCAGTGGCAAATGGCTTAGCTTGTTGGGTCAGGGGCCTGGAGGAAGCAAGATAGCAAGACTAAATGACTGGGGACAAGGAGGTCTCGGGAAGAGGCATCTGGATCGAGCTATAAGAGTTAACACTAAGTGTGAAGATCTCTTCATCACATGTATATGGCCACTGGACAATGTCCACAGTAGAAGAGGCACTCAGCAGCCGAGTGGAAAGGATGATTTGGCCTTTCCAAAAAGGCCAAAAAGGCTGACAGTAGATGTCAGCCAGCCTCTGTCATTGGCCACCCAGTGTGTGGACAATGGGCTCATGAACAGAATGGCTATGCTGGCAGAGATGGAGGCTAAGTATGGACCAAATAACATGGGCTCTCTCACTAATGCGCATCTAGCTAATGCTACTGCTAAGTGTCTGAGCTGGTGGCAACACAGACCAATCCTGAATTCTGGGTATGGAATCATCCCTTGAGGAAACTGATCATCTACTTAGTGGCAATTTGATAACACCAGATTCTTTCTACCTTGAAAAGAACAACACTTCATCCTGAATGAGACTGACCTATATTGTGGGTAAGGGTTTGCTTTTCTTGCCCACAGCGCTTTAGGCAGCACCACTATCCAAAGGCTCAGAATGTCTGGTCTACTGATGTGGAATCCCACATAATATCACCTGAGACCAAGGGACCTACTTTATGGCAAAGTAGGTATGGCGATGGGAATATGACCACAGGATTCAGTCACTGTACCATACACCATCCAGAAAGCTAATGGCCTGACTGAATAGTGGAAGGGCCCTATGAACGTAAAGCTAAGGTGCCAGCTTGGAATTCATGGCCTGTGAAGATAAGTTCTATTCTTCATGATGGAGTGTATATCTTAAACCAATGCCCATTACATGGTGTTGGGTTCCAAATAGATCCAAAGACCCAAAAATACATGGGTCTTGGAACCATGAGATGAAAGTATGAGTGTTATCACTCACCAGAATTCCAACTCATACACAGGGAATTATACTTCCCTTCTTGACAACTTTAGGCTCTGTGGGTATAAATGTTCTGGTTTCCGTAAGGCACATGCTTCCACCGGAAGGCACATTGAGAAGCCCTTTAAACTTAATGCTCTGCCTACCATCTTGTCACTTGGGCTCCTCATGCCCACAGACCAGCAGGCAAAGAAAAGAGCGATTTATTGGCAGAATATTTTAAGGGTATACAGATGCTGTTATATAATGAGGGACAGATAGGAATAAGTTTGGCATTCAGGTGATCCATTAGGGCATATCTTGGTACTCTCATGCCCAGTTTTAACAGTAAATGGGTAAGTTTACCAACCACAGCCTGATAAGGGCATTGTACTAGAATCTCATACCTCTTAAGGATGAGGGACTGAGTCATCCCACCAAGTGAGTCATCTAGCAGTCCCAACCTTTTTGGCACCAGGGACCAGGTTCGTGTAAAACAATTTTTCCACAGACGGCGGAGGGTGGGGGTTGGGGGGATGGTTCAGGCAGTAATGCCAGCGACGGGGAGCGGCAGATGAAGCATTGCTGGCTCGCCTACTGCTGACCTCCTGCTGTGCAGCCCAGTTCCTAACAGGCTGCAGACCAGTACCGGTCCATGGCCCGGGAGTTGGGGACCCCTGATAGACCACTGGAGGTGCTAGCCAAAGGTGTGGGGAATCTAGGATGGATGGTAGAGGAAGGAGATATTGAGTATCAATTATGTCCTTGGGACCAAATGAAGCAAAGAGAGTTTTAATTTGTCCTCCTCACCCTCCTGTTTTCCTAGAAATTTTGACCAACTGTAATCCTGTATAAACTATACCAGGATGGAGTGACTTTAATGTGAGAAGCAAGTAGATCTCAGGAGTACAAGGGGTGGCTTATAGTGAATGCTGTTGGTGCTCTACTCAAACCTCATCTGCAAGCTGCAATGAGTGTTGACTGCTAATGGCTCACAGATGTCCCCTTCTCCAGAACATGCCCTTAGCCCAATGGGGGCTGCCTCATCTAGAAGGTTATACCGTGCAATAGCCAATGACTGACTGATATGGGAGTATAAAAGGCCAGCGCCCTTGCCTCAAGGTGGAACCAACTTCATGGTGCAATGTGTGCTCCAGAGTTCCTCATGGGATCTAAATGAAGCTGTTTTCAGTCGGGAATACATCCTTGCTTGGCTTTTTTCTGCTGCTCCATCTGTTTCCCTCATTCCCTTTCTTCTGAAGGTACTCCCTCCCTCAGTAAATCATTTGCACCAAGTATTCCCCTCTCAGGCTCTGCTTCTAAGGAACCCAGCTTAAGAAAAGATGTAAAGCAAAAACTGATGGAACTAAAAGGAAAAAGATCATAGATATTCTAAAACATCTTTTTCAATAACTGATGGAATAAGCAGATGAAAATATAAATAGAAACATGAATATATGGAGGCTAAACAATACACTACTTAATAACCAAGAGATCACTGAAGAAATCAAAGAGGAAATCAAAAAATACCTAGAAATACATGACAATAAAAACACGACAACCCAAAACCTATGGGATGCAGCAAAAGCAGTTTGAAGAGGGAAGTTTATAGCAATACAATCCTACCTCAAGAAACAAGAAACATCTCAAATAAACAGCCTAACCTTACACCTAAAGCAAATAGAGAAAGAAGAACAAAAAACCCCCCAAAGTTAGCAGAAGGAAAGAAATCATAAAGATCAGATCAGAAATAAATGAAAAAGAAATGAAGGAAACAATAGCAAAGATCAATAAAACTAAAAACTGGTCCTTTGAGAAGATAAACAAAATTGATAAACCATTAGCCAGACTCATCAAGAAAAAAAGGGAGAACACTTAGATCAATAGAATTAGATATGAAAAAGGAGAAGTAACAATTGACACTGCAGAAATACAAAGGAACATGAGAGATTACTACAAGCAACTATATGCCAATAAAATGGACAACCTGGAGGAAAAGGACAAATTCTTAGAAAAGCACAACCTTCCAAGATTGAACCAAGAAGAAATAGAAAATATAAACAGACAAATCACAAGCACTGAAAATTAGACTGTGATTAAAAATCTTCCAACAAACAAAAGCCCAGGACCAGATGGCTTCACAGGTGAATTCTATTAAATATTTAGAGAAGAGCTAACACCTATCCTTCTCAAACTCTTCCAAAATATAGCAGAGGTAGGAACAATCCCAAACTTATTCTACGAGGCCACCATCACCCTGATACCAAAACTACACAAAGATGTCACAAAGAAAGAAAACTACAGGCCAGTATCACTGATGAACATAGATGTAAAAATCCTCAACAAAACACTAGCAAACAGAATCCAACAGCACATTAAAAGGATCATACACCATGATCGAGTGGGGTTTATCCCAGGAATCCAAGGATTCTTCAATATACACAAATCAATCAATGTGATACATCATATTAACAAATTGAAGGATAAAAACCATACGATAATCTCAAGAGATGCAGAAAAAGCTTTGGAAAATTCAACACCCATTTATGATAAAAACCCTCCAGAAAGTAGGCATAGAAGGAACTCACCTCAACATAATAAAGGCCATATATGACAAACCCACAGCCAACATCGTTCTCAATGGTGAAAAACTGAAACCATTTCCACTAAGATCAGGAACAAGACAAGGTTGCCCACTCTCACCACTATTATTCTATTATTCAACATAGCTTTGGAAGTTTTAGCCACAGCAATCAGAGAAGAAAAAGAAATAAAAGGAATCCAAATCAGAAAAGAAGAAGTAAAGCTGTCACTGTTTGCAGATGACACGATACTATACAGAGAGAATCCTAAAGACGCTATCAGAAAACTACTAGAGCTAATCAATGAATTTGGTAAAGTAGTAGGATACAAAATTAATGCACAGGAATCTCTTGCATTCCTATACACTAATGATGAAAAATCTGAAAGAGAAATTAAGGAAACACTCCCATTTACCATTGCAATAAAAATAAAATACCTAAGAATAAACCTACCTAGGGAGACAAAAGACCTGTATGCAGAACACTATAAGACACTGATGAAAGAAATTAAAGATGATACAAACAGATGGAGAGATATACCACGTTCTTGGATTGGAAGAATCAACATTGTGAAAATGACTATACTACCCAAAGCAATCTACAGATTCAATGCAATCCCTATCAAACTACCAATGGCATTTTTTACAGAACTAGAACAAAAAAATTTCACAATTTGTATGGAAACAAAAAGACCCCGAATAGCCAAAGCAATCTTGAGAAAGAAAAATGGAGCTGGAGGAATCAGGCCCCTTGACCTCAGACTATACTACAAAGCTACAGTAATCAAGACAGTATGGTACTGGCACAAAAACAGAAATATAGATCAATGGAACAGGATAGAAAGCCCAGAGATAAACCCACACACATATGGTCACCTTATTTTTGATAAAGGAGGCAAGAATATACAATGGAGAAAAGACAGCCTCTTCAATAAGTGGTGCTGGGAAAACTGGATAGCTACACGTAAAAGAATGAAATTAGAACACTCCCTAACACCATACACAAAAAATAAACTCAACATGGATTAAAGACCAAAATGTAAGGCCAGACATTATAAAACTCTTAGAGGAAAACATAGGCAGAACACTCTATGACATAAATCACAGCAAGATCCTTTTTGACCCACCTCCTAGAGAAATGAAAATAAAAACAAAAATAAACAAATGGGACCTAATGAAACTTAAAAGCTTTTGCACAGCAAAGGAAACCATAAACAAGACAAAAAGACAACCCTCAGAAAGGGAGGAAATATTTGCAAATGAAGCAACTGACAAAGGATTAATCTCCAAAATTTACAAGCAGCTCATGCAGCTCAATATCAAAAAGACAAACAACCCAATCCAAAAATAGACAGAAGACCTAAATAGACATTTCTCCAAAGAAGATATACAGATAGCCAACAAACACGTGAAAGAATGCTCAACATCACTAATCATTAGAGAAATGCAAATGAAAACTACAATGAGGTATCACCTCACACCAGTCAGAATGGCCATCATCAGAAAACCTACAAACAATAAATGCTGGAGAGGGTGTGGAGAAAAGGAGCCCTCTTGCACTGTTGGTGGGAATGTAAATTGATATAGCCACTATGGAGAACAGTATGAAGGTTCCTTAAAAAACTAAAAGTAGAACTACCATACAACCCAGCAATCCCACTACTGGGCATATACCCTGAGAAAACTATAATTCAAAAAGAGTCATGTACCAGAATGTTCATTGCAGCTTTATTTACAATAGCCAGGACATGGAAGCAACCTAAGTATCCATTGACAGATGAATGGATAAAGAAGATGTGGCACATATATACAATGGAATATTACTCAGCCATAAAAAGAAACGAAATTGAGTTATTTGTAGTGAGGTGGATGGACCTAGAGTCTGTCATACAGAGTGAAGTAAATCAGAAAGAGAAAAACAAATACTGTATGCTAACACATATATATGGAATCATAAAAAAAAAAAAAAGGTTCTGAAGAACCTAGTGGCAGGACAGGAATAAAGACGCAGATGTAGAGAATGGACTTGAGGACACGGGGAGGGGGAAGGGTAAGCTGGGATGAAGTGAGAGAGTGGCATGGACATATATACACTACCAAATGTGAAATCGATAGCTAGTGGGAAGCAGCCGCATAGCACAGGGAGATTAGCTCCGTGCTTTATGAGCACCTAGAGGGGTGGGATAGGGAGGGTGGGAGGGAGACACAAGAGGCAGGAGATATGGGGATATATGTATATGTATCGCTGATTCACTCTGTTATAAAGCAGAAACTACATACCACTGTAAAGCAATTATACTCCAATAGCAATGTTAAAAAAAAAAAAACATGGAAGATTTGAGTATCATGGTTAACATACTGGACTGAATTGACTTTTATGGAACACCATCCCCCACAACTGCAGAATATATATTCTTCTCAACTGCACATGGAACAATGATCAAAACAGACCACATGCTGGGCCATAATGCAACATTCAAAAATTTCAAAGGACTGAAATCACAGAGTATGTTTCCTGGTTACAGCGGAAATAAGCTAGAAATGAATAACAGAAAGGTAACTAGAAAACCCCCAAGTGTTTGGTTTTAAGCAATGACCACAGGTCAAAGAAATCACGATGAAAATGAGAAAATATTTTAAAGTGAGCAATAATGCAGTTACTACATATCAATTTTAAAAGTGCTGTTACAATCTATGTTTAGTGCTGTTAGAATCTATGTTTGATGCACTGTAAATTTTCAATCTTAAGTTCCCTAGAAGCAAACAATATTCAGCAGCATGAGACAGAAAAGTTCATATTGCCAGCTAATTACAACTGGTTCAAATTTCATTCACCTCTACCAGATTATTGCTAGCTGGTAAGCCAACATCCTGATGAAATCATTTCCCCATGGGTAAAAGAAAAAAAAAAAGCCAAATCAAGAAAACTCAGAGGAACTGGTACCCACGATGAGAATAGCTTTGCTGCTAGAGGGATTTCTCTGGGTTTAACTTTTTTCTGACAACCAAGGCACAAATATATAAGGAACAAGCCTGCAGGCAAACCTCCACACAGAACCCTCCCTGGATACTTCTTTCCAAAGCTCCAGGGAAGTGGCTGCTTAGATTTCTGCCCAGCAGGCCACGATAAATAAATTATTTTATAGTCAATCTCTTGGTATGATCATTTTGGTCATATTAACTAGCTAACCAAAAGAAAAACCTACTTAATAGAATTCAACTTCTATTAATTACCCCAAAGTCAGAACACATAAAAAAGTTAGTGCCTACTGCTATAGTAAAATACAAAAAATCAGCTCTTATGTCATCTCTGTAATTAATCAGAGAAAATGAATAATTTTATGGTTTTTCTAATAAAAACAATGACCTCAGTAAAAGGCTATAACCTATAAACCTCCTGGCATTTGTACTTTTAGAACCCCAAGATAACAGTGTATTACCAGTTGATGTTGAATATTTTCATGACGTTGCTTAAGAAGTTCTTCTGTCCTCTGCAAGAGACCAAATTCAGCTTTAAATTCAGCTATTATCTGATGCTTCTTTTTGAAAACTGTACTCTTGCTTCGAAGTTTACTGACATATCGTTTGAACTGTAAAAGAACATAACATGTAGTTTAATAAGTAGAAAAGTAGTTGCTAAATATATATAACCTCAGTGTATTAGAAAAATTTTCTTTTCTACCATCCTACATGTGGGTCACAAGTACATAATAATAACTTAGTCTTATTAGAAAAGTTGGAAAGACTAACTGTTCAGTTAAAATATTTTGTGTATATTTTTATTTTTTGGACCCATTAAACACTGTAAATCATTACACAAAAGCTATTTATTTTGGGCTTTACAAATAAGGATTAGGAAAACAGAAACTTCAACACTATAAAAAAAGAAGAAGAAGGGACTTCCCTGGTGGTTTGGTGGGTAACACTCCATGCTCCCAGTGCAGGGGGCCGGGGTTCAATCTCTGGCCAGGGAACTAGATCCCACATGCATGCTGCAACTAAGAAGTCTGCATGCCGCAACTAAGATCTGGCGCAGCCAAAATAACTAAATAAATAAATATTAAAAAAGAAGAAGAAGGAAGTAGAAGACCATTTCTGGTTGTGGTCTTATCATGATACCTCTTATGTACTGTACTATTTTGGTGGCACTGGATCTACTGGGGTTAAAATAGCCAACCAGAATAGTCAACACTTGTAGTAACTATTTATCATTTAAGAAAGGTACTGTGACCATATACCCTAAGAAGCATCTGAAGTTCATCCCAAATGTTAAAAAGCTAAAAATATTCCAAATTAGTGGGAACTCATAGTTGCTTAATTCAGCTATTTACCTACTAATGATATTAAAGTTATAACTACTCTAATGGAAAGACTCTGTTATTAAATAATACCAACAAGAGTTTGGAAAAACAAGTGAAGTGGATATTTAAAGGAATTCATTTGACAAGTACTATTTATTAACTATTATGTACTAGGCACTGTGCCAGACGCAGAGAATACAATGCTAAACAAGATGCTCACATGTCCTGTCCTCATCAAGCTTAAGGAATAGTGGGGGAAATAAACACTGAACTGATGTTCACAACCATGGTGAACATTATGAAGCAGTGAAGGGGCCCTGAGAATAAATAACAGGAGTTTAAACTGGGTTGTGATGAAGGTAGGAAATGTGGGGTTGGATTTTAGGGAGGTGGGTTTCGACAAGTTTCTCAAAAATAATTTAAGCCAAGACTGAAGTAGCAGGAATACATTAGAGGAAGGACAAAGAAGCAAGGAAGAGCATTCCAAGTAGAGGAAACAGCAGGTGTAAAGGTCCCAAGGCACTGGCTCATTAAAAGTGTTGCTCAATATGAGAAGCAAATGTGAAAATTTTCTGGTATTTCTGAAACAGAAACATAACACATAAAAAAAATCACTTTCTCTTATGTACCATTAGTACTAAGAATTTTTACTACATAAAATATTTTTTTCTGCTCCAACCTTTTATTAACTACATTATTTTTAAAATGTCCATAGTAAGAATCTGGCTTATTATACTTAAACTCATCACTTCAAAACAAAAGTAAGCCTCCATATTACCTAATATGAGAAAATTCTTTGATAATCTTAGCCTTTTAAATGCCCAATTCTTTACAAGGATAATTGGGGGGGGGGTTATAAATAATTTTATAAATAATAAAAGTAATGAATGTATTACTGAAATTTTAGAAAACGGAAAAAATTCACTCAAAGCCACTATCCCAATGCAAGCTCTATTATCATACGGTATTTTACCTCCTAATTTTAAAGGCTAAATCTAAGGTCAGTAATTATAAATTGTAAGGTAGCAAAATAGGAAGGAGAACATTTCTAAAATTTAGGTTTTTTTTTTTTCTTAAAGATTTGATTGATTCCTGACTATACAAAGTCCTTAAAAATAGTAAGATTAAAAATTCTTCACATAAAAATAACCCTCTAATTCCTAGTTTAGACATCTTTTTGGCCTCTCCCGTTGCGGAGCACAGGCTCCGGACGCGCAGGCTCAGCGGCCATGGCTCACGGGCCCAGCTGCTCCACGGCATGTGGGATCTTCCCGGACCGGGGCACAAACCCATGTGCCCTGCATCGGCAGGCGGACTCTCAACCACTGCGCCACCAGGGAAGCCCTAGACATCTTTTTTAAACGTGACTTAAACTTTGAAAGAAATGAGGAACACATTGTGTTTTAGAGGAAGGAAGTTCAAAATATTTTTCTATTCATGACTGAGTTAGTTTTAATATTAAGGAATCCAGCCCACAAAAAGCAAATTATCAACGGCTGTATTACAGAAACAGTTTAAAAAATTTAGTCATACCAATGTACCTAGAATCTAATTACTTGCAATTTTTCCTTTTAAAGAATAAATGTGTAAGCCTGACATAACCACTGATTCAGAATCCCCAGACTAACTATATGTTCTATTAAAAGTGTCCTGGGCAAAGTGCCCAAAATGAAATCAATCCTGTTCATCTGCTATCCTCTGTATTATCTAGGCCAATCTTCCCCTTCTCTATCTTGCTGTGCTCTGGAACTATTTTTAAAAGCTAAAAGCTATAAATGTTTTTGGTGAAAGAACAAACCTACCGATTACTCAATGTGCTCTATGCTGATTGGTTATTATTTGGCATTCACTGGACAAACTACCTAGGGGAAAGTGAGTCAGGGTCAGATTAATGACAGTTCCATAAAATTAAGCAATAGGTGGCCATCAAAGCACTCTAAGGGTTCCATTACCTTAGACTGAATTAGAGGAATTAGAGGGGAAAAAATGCATTATCCATGATTTTCTTCCATTGGAAGTTTTTTCTAACTATCATTTGGATTTTAGGTTATTTTTGAACTTTCAGATTATTGAAAAAAAAACCATGATAAAAATATTGAAGCTAAATCTTGAGACCCATTCTTAATAATTTCTATAGGCCATACTCCCAAAAATGGTCAGAAGGAAATTTTTTTTTACCTTTAACTTAGTTTTATTTTTTTTATTTTTATTGGGTTTTGATACCTTCTGCCAAACTGCCCTTCAAAGGCTATTTATAGTACTGTTTATAATTGTCAATTTAATAAGCAGAATAGTATCTTATATTTTGTTTGCATTTCTTTATTAGGGAACTTCACTTTTTGCCATGTTAATTGTGCATTTGTGTGGATTTTTTAAAATGATATGCCTGTCTTTGGCTCATTTTTTAATTGGAGCCTTTCTTCTGGATCTGTAATAGTGATTTTCAAACTTTTGGGTCTTAGGAACCTTTTATTAATGATCTCAAAGGGATTTTGTTTATGTACATTGCTGGCATGATAAATCTGAGGGAAAAGAATAGAATACTCATTAGTAAACCAAATCCTACAACACGTAAAAAGGATCATACACCATGATCAAGTTGGATTCATTCCAGGGATGCAAGGATGGTTCAACATATGCAAATCAATCAATGTGATAACACCACATCAACAAAAGAAAAGACAAAAACCACATGCTCATCTAAATAGATGTAGAAAAAGCATCTGATAAAATTCAATATCCATTCATGATAAAAAATTCTCACCAAAGTGGGTATAGAAGGGGACATATCTAATAAACCCATTTATGACAAACCCACATCCAGAAGCTGAAAGACTTCCCACTAAATTCTGGAACAAGTATGCTCACTCTCACCACTTTTATTCAACATAGTATTGGAAGTCTTAGCCACAGCAATCAGACAAGAAAAAGAAATAAAAGGTATCCAAATTGGAAGGGAGGAGGTAAAATTGTCATTATATGTAGGTGACATGATACTCTACATAGAAAACCCTAAAGACTTCACACAAAAATTATTAGAACTCATCAGTGAATTCAGCAAGGTAGCAGAATACAAGATTAATATACAGAAATCTGTTGTATTTCTTTACACTAACAATGAAATATCAGAAAGAGAAAGTAAAAAAAAAAATTCTGTTTAAAATCATGTCAAGGGAATTCCCTGGCAGTCCAGTGGTTAGGACTCCACGCTTTCACTGCCAAGGGGCCAGGTTCAATCCCAGGTCAGGGAACTAAGATCCTACAAGCCATGTGGTACGGCCAAATAAATAAAATAAAATAAATAAGAAAATAAAATTAAATCACATCCAAAAAAAAAAAAAAAAAAAAACCTAGGAATAAACCTAACCAAGGAGGTGAAAGACCTATACGCTGAGAACTATAAAACATTGAAAAAGGAAACTGAAAATGATTCCAAAAATCAGAAAGGTATCCCAAGCTCTTGGATTGCAAGAATCAATATTGTTAAAATGGCCACACTACCCAAAGCAATCTACGGATTCAATGCGATCCCTATTAAATTACCCATGACATTTTTCACAGAACTAGAACAAATAATCCTAAAATTTATGTGGAACTACAAAGGATCCAGAATTGCCAAAGCAATCCTAAGGAAAAAGAACTAAACTGGAGGCATAACCCTCCCAGACTACAGACAATACTACAAAGCTACAGTAATCAAAACAGCATAGTATTGGCACAAAAAAAGACATATGGATCAGTAGAACAGAATAGAGAGTCCAGAAATAAATTCACACACCTATGGACAATTAATCTTTAACAAAGGAGGCAAGAATATACAATGGAGAAGGGACAATCTCTTCAGGAAGTGGTGTTGGGAAAGCTGTAGAGCTGTATTACCCCAGCCCTCACACCATACACAAAAATAAACTCAAAATGGCTTAAAGACTTAAATATAAGACATGACACCGTAAAACTTCTAGAAGAGAACATAGGCAAAACATTCACTGACGTAAACTGTAGCAATGTTTTCTTAGTTCAGTCTCCCAAGGCAAAAGAAGTAAAAGAAACAAATGGGACCTAATCAAACTTATAAGCTTTTGCACAGCAAAAGAAACCATAAACAAAATGAAAAGACAACCTATGGAATGGGAGAAAATATCTGCAAATGATGCAGCTGACAAGGGCTTAATTTCTAAAATATACAAACAGCTCATACAGCTCAATATTAAAAAACACAAAAATCCAATCACAAAATGGGCAGAAGACCTAAATAGACATTTCTCTAAGGAAGACATACAGATGGCCAACAGGCACATGAAAAGATGCTCAATATCGCTAATTATTAGAGAAATGCAAATCAAAACTACAATGAGGTATCACCTCACACCAGTTAGAATGGCCATCATCAAAAAGTCTACAAATAATAAATGCTGGAGAGGGTGTGGAGAAAAGGGAACCCTCCTACACTGTTGGTGGGAATGTAAATTGGTGCAGCCACTATGGAGAAGAGTATGGAGGTTCCATAAAAAACTAAAAATAGAGTTACCATATGATCCAGCAATCCACTCCTGGGTGTATATCCAGAGGAAACTCTGATTCAAAAAGACACATGGGGCTTCCCTGGTGGCTCAGTAGTTGAGGGTCCACCTGCCAGTGCAGGGGACACAGGTTCAAGCCCTGGTACGGGAGGATCCCGCATGCCACGGGGCAGCTAGGTCCGTGTGCCACAACTACTGAGCCTGTGCTCTAGAGCCCACAAGCCACAACTGCTGAGCCCGCGCACCTAGAGCCCGTGCTCCGCAACAGGAGAGGCCACTGCAGTGAGAGGCCCACACACTGCAACGAAGAGTAGCTCCCTCGCTCACTGCAGCTAGAGGGGGCCCCCACACAGCAACGAAGACCCAATGCAGCCAAAAATAAATAAATAAAATTTAACAAAAAGACACATGCACCCCACTGTTCATAGCAGCAGTATTTACAATAGCCAAGACATGGACGCAACCTAAGCGTCCATCAACAGATTAATGGATAAAGAAGATGTGGTATATATACATGATGGAATATTACTCAGCCATAGAATGAAATACTATGAATACCAAAGAATGAAATACTACCATTTGCAGCAACATGGATGGACCTAGAGATTATCATACTAAGTGAAGTAAGTCAGACAGAGAAAGACAAATATCATATGATATCACTTACATGTGGAATCTAAAATATGATACAAATGAACTCATTTACAAACCAGAAACAGACTCGTAGACACAGAAAACAAACTTATGATTACTGAAGGGGAAGGGGGCATGGTAAATTAGGACTATGGAATTAACAGGTACACACCACTATATATAGAAAATAGATAACATGGATTTACTGTATAGCACAGGGAAATGTATTTAATATCTTGTAATAACCTATAATGGAAAAGAATCTGAAAAATATATACATAACTGAATCACTTTGCTGTACAACTGAGACTAACAACTATACTTCAATTTAAAAAAAGAATAGAATATTCAATCATTGGACCCCTTACTTCATAATGCATAAAAATCAATTCCAACTGGATTACAGACTTATATGTGAAAGACAGAATGAAAACTCTAGAATATAGGAAAATATTACTATGATTATTGAGATAGTAAAGGATTTATTAAATAAAACACAAAAAAAGCACAAACTGAAAACAGATGTTGATAAACTTGACTTTGCTAAAATTGAGAACTTTTGTTCATCAAAATATATATTAAGATATTAAGAATATAAGTCACAAGTTGGGAGAATATATTTATAACACATTAATCCAATAAAGAATTTGTATCCAAAAATACATAAATTAAACCTACAAATCAATGAGAGAAAGGCAAATAATCCAACAGAAAAATGGATAAAATACTTGAATAGTCACTTCATAGAAAAGAAAATCCAAAATGGCCAATAAGCATATTAAAAGACGTTTGACCTCATCTGTAATCAAATTAGTAATGCAATTAAAACCACAATAAGATACCATTGTAATACCCACCCAATTAGCAAAATTAAAAAGTCCTTCAATACTAAGTGTTGTTGAAGATGTGGAGGAAATAGCACACCTATACACCACTGAGAGTGAGGGATACATAATTTAGGACAATAGATTGGAAGACAACTTGGCATACCTACTAAAGTTGACCTGTGTTCACCCCATGCCCCATCAACTCCACTCCCACAAACAGCAGGGTTTCTCACACTTAGCTATGGTGATGGACCAGTTTTTAAAAATTTCTAACCATTTGTGGACTGGATACTTTTATAAAATAACAAAAATGTCTATACAATATCAAATTACTATAAACGTTTCTAAATGCTTCCTCTTAATTTATATGGTTGTGGCTTAGTAACTTAACAGTTTGTAGACTAGAACTGGTCTTCAGACCACACTTTGAGAAGCACTGTTCCAGGGCAGTTCATCCTGAATGGGGTATGCTCCAGTATACTCATGTGGCACAAATATTATGGGTGTGCCAAGATGTGCAAGATATTATAAAGAACTCCAAAGCCAGTCATCCTCAGCTATAAGCAGCCTTATCCTTTTACCTCAGTATGCTAAACAATAACCATTTTCTTTAAGTGTCATATTGTGAAAAAAGGTAAGAAACGGAACACTACCCTGGAAAAACCCTTGCTCATAGTCACTGGGAGACATACATAAGAATATTGATACCGTTTTACTTTTTTTTCCCATAAATTTATTTATTTTATTTATTTATTTTTGGCTGCGTTGGGTCTTCGTTGCTGCGCACGGGGTTTCTCTAGTTGCAGCAAGCGGGGGCTACTCTTCCTCGCAATGCATGGGCTTCTCATTGCTGTGGCTTCTCTTGTTGCAGAGCACGGGCTCTAGGCACGCGGGCTTCAGTGGTTGTGGTGCGTGGGCTCAGTAGTTGGGGCTTGCGGGCTCTAGAGTGCAGGCTCAGTAGTTGTGGTGCATGGGCTTAGCTGCTCCACGGCATGTGGGATCTTCCAGGACCAGGGCTCGAACCCGTGTCCCCTGCATTGGCAGGCAGATTCTTAACCACTGCGCCACCAGGGAAGCCCCCCGTTTTACTTTTTAAACTACGTATTTGTATTAATCTAAACAATTATGATTAAAAGAACAATCCACCCCAAAAAAGCCCATCACCAACAAAAACCTAACAGCTGATAGATTTTATTTTGAATAGACTTAGGGTATTAAAAATTAAATTTACTCATAATTCTGTGTAATAATAACTTATCTGAGCAAAAATTCACAAATTTATAAATTAATCATTAAAGGTCCTAGGAGCAGTACAATAGGGTCACAGAAGCAGTTCAGAGAGTTGTTGAGACCAACGGGCTGTGTTGTCAGAGAAACATGATTTCAAATCCTGACCCCACCACTTAAAGTGACCTTGGGGAGGTTTCTAAATAAGATCTATAAAACGTACTAAAGTTCTATAAAAATTGAATAATGGATAATGATTAATAATACCTGTCATTTTGTTTGAACACAGTTAAAAAGTACCTAGAAAATGAGATAATTTACTGTTCCTTCTAAATACTAAGAAACAAGGAAATGTCAAGTAATTAGAACAAACAGAAGAGTAAAGGTCTAGGGGTGACACAATGCTCTTTAGAACTAAAACAGAACAATCACTACTGCAAGAAACTACAAATCTACATACTCTGAGTACAACTATGTAAAATGTTTGTATGTATGTCTATGAACCAAGATTGGGAGAGAATGAAGAAATAAAAATAGCTGTTGTGTTGGGCAGGTAGGGTTATGAGTGAATTCTTTGAGATTTATTTCTTAAATATTTAAGTTAAAAAAATATTTTAAAGGAACTCTGGCATAGGAAATAAGCAATAAATCCTTGGAATATTAAGGAAAAAGTTTTCAATAGTGCACTATAGCAGGCCAATCAAGCAAAGATTGCCATTGTGCAGGAAGGCCCATTATAGCAGTTATTACTAATCATTTGGTCCAATACACATTTGTAATCTAAATTTGTCATTTATGAAAGAGCAGCCATCATTTTAGATGCTGAGATCAGTAAGATTATTGTTTTAATTACTTCTGACTTCAGAACCGATTTTACAGACTCAGCTCCTCTGTGATCAAAATGGTATTTGACAGATCTTCTTTCTCCTTTACCCATTTAATATGTTTTAGAACCTTTAATAGTAATGATCTAGGCAAGCTTTTTAAAAGGACAAGGCAGCTTATTTCCCTAAGTATGTAACCATTTACAAATGCTTTTCAAGCTTATCTGGAACTCAAAAGTATTACTGGATTCCAGACATCATTCTGGATATTTATGTGGAAACAAGAATCTCTGCTCCTGTTGCAAATTTCCAACTCAATATCTGGTGTGAAACTATTTTCACAGTAATTAGCTGTGAAGACTTTATACAATAAGTACTTTATACTGTCCAGAACCACAAAGAACCATTTTTTAAAAATACTATTCCCCCTTTTACAGGGAAGAAACCTATAGAGAAATTAATACAACTCATCAAAGTTCAGAAAGTTAGAAAAACTGGAATAGAATGAATACTTCTGTCCTCAAATCCTGTTAGTCCACTATTCATGCTATTTTCCACTTATTAACTAAATCACATCTTTGTCAGGTATTTCATCAAATGATTTTTAAGCACAGAAAACTACAGAAATAGGCCCAAGAGAGTTAGGTATGAAATGGATAACACCAACTGTTCAAGAGTAGAACGAATATGCCCAAATGGCCATAATTTTTTTTGCCCATTTGTCAGTGTTCCTATTTTGTCTGAATTCAGACTTGCAGAAAACCTGAAAAGGCCATCTTTTAAGTCATGCTTCATGTCATAAATCATTTGGACTCCCTGAAGTCTCGTCTCAGAGTTGCTATTTGCTTTAAGGCATGAAAAAATGTTTTAAAGCAACTTTTGTGTTCTGCTAAAATGTTAGTCTTTTCAAATCACCCATCATAACAAGTGCAATATATATAGACATACAAATACTACTCAAACCTTTTTCCAACCTGTTAGTACTACGTTTTCAACTTTAAATTAGAAAATCTCACCAAGCCAAGCATAAACAATGCAATGACCCACATATGGTAGTGGATAGTTAACTGCTGATTCTCTTGAGAGAGTCTATAATAAGCAATATGATATATGCTAGTAGAAATCTGTCTTAATAGAAACTTGTGGTACAGGAACATCCATCTGGGAAACACAGGTAATCATACCATCCAAGGTCTCCCTGCTTCTGTTATAAATCAAATCACCACCACACAGCTGTTACTATATCTCTAATGGGGATTTCAACTGCTGTCCAAGCAGTTAACTCTCAAAAAAAATTTCTATGAAAAGTTTTCACGTTTTGAGTTAACATTGTGGGATTACCTAAACTGCATATATAACACCCTACTTCTATTACAGTGAATTGGGCCAAATTTATTTGATTCTGTTTTGTTCCATCTCCTGGGAAATTTTAGGGGCCTTAGGTCCTGCTATGAACTCTAAAGAGTGTAATGTGATTTGAAAGGCTCTAAAAATATCACAGGTTTGCCTGGGCTCACTTAGAAGGGTGGATGATTCAATTACAAGTGTCAAAATTTGATTCCTAATTTTTCAGAATCTGACAGCTGCAGCTAATCTTGCCAGGATCCCTTATCTTCATTGTGCTTCTCTTTGAAGTATTTAAAGAAGATTTCATAATCTTTGCAATTTAGCTCTAGGATTTCTGTCAGTAGCTGTAGAATGAATTGGTTGGCTCTTTCTTAAGCTGCTTATTCATATTATTTGATCAAGCACATTGTAAAAGTAGCCATTAACTGCAAAACAGCTGAGCTTCTTGTAAGGTTTGGGAAGAAAACATAACGAACTTTAAACCCGTACACCATAAACCAGGAGTGACCTTTCAATGCATGAAATGACAATGGAACCTTAACCAAAGGTTCATTTGTTGCTATAAAAAATTTCAGACTCAAAAGGCACGCATTCATTTCAATCACAGTTCTGAGAAGGGTACTAGCATGACATCATTGGGGCTAATTTTTTGTTTTGCTTTTCAAATAATTAATGCAGAGATTCAGAGGTACCAAGGTGATGAAAACGGTAAAGACCAGTAGCTATTCAGCACTACTACAAGAAGTAGAGCTTCTATTCTTTGCTCTTCCGTAAGTGAGACAAAATCATTAGGCTCAGATTGTTGCCTATGAATGGGTAAAAATCATATTTACCATGTGCTGTGTTTTGTCACACAGAGGGTTTTCTTCCCTTTTTTCCCCCAGATTTATTGAGATAGAATTAACATACAATAAACTGCATGTATTTAAAGTACAAATTGTTGCTGTTGTTCCATGCTATGATAGCTTCATATTTTGGGACAGAATTTTAATATTAAGTGACCTTATTTTTCCATAATTTGAAGTGTTATAAAAATGTTTACATAGAAATATCTTGCTTTATGCAGGATTCAGTGTGAGAGGAGATAGAAAAACAGTGTTATAGCATAGTATAATAGTTAATGTTCATAATTATGACTCTGAGTTGTCAATAAAAGGTTGCTGTGATCAGTATGATTTTAAGATAACAGAAAGAGCTGAAGTAGCATGTCTCTCACGAATCACACCATGTTACTATTTTCCCAGCTCACACCCCATAACCCTGAAATGTATTCCCATACCACTCTGTTAATGTGTGTTCTAACATACAGCTCACTTAAGATCACTTGTTAAATTTCTGACTCCCCTAAGAAACCATTAAGCTCTGTGATGGCAGGACCATATCTCTTTCTCACCACCATTTACTTAATAGTTGGCATGTAAAAGACACTTGGTAAATGTGTAGAAAACCTGAATAGAACTGTATAATCTAATCTAGATACATAATTTTTCATTAGAAAATTGATAACATTTAAAATGTCTTGGTACTTCAGTTGATAAGGAAAAATTATTTATATGTAAGTCTTCCTCCTAACCATAATTGTTTATTTTATTGTATAAAGTTATTTTTAAATACCTAATCAGAAACATAAATTTGCCATGTAATACAGTAGCCCCCACTTATCATAGCATGGAACAACAGAAACAACTTGTACCTTAAATATATGCAGTTTATTGTATGTTAATTATATCTCAATAAGACTGTTTGGAAAAAACAGGGAAGAAAACCCTCTGTGTGACAAAACACAGCGTATACAAAGCTAAGAGACAAATGACAGACTAGAAGAAAACAATTACCCAGATTAATCCAGAATATAGGTAAAAATATGAGAAACAGATAAGGAAAAACATTCAATTAGTATAAAAATGTGAGCGTACTTTGTGCCACTGAACTGTACAGTTAAATATGGTTAAAATAGTATGTTTTATATTATGTGACTTGTACCACAAAAAAAATTAAAAAAAAGAAAATACATTCAATCCATTAGAAAAAAATGAAGAAAGACAATAAAAGGGCAAACGACAGAAGAAATACAAGTGACCAAACATGTATGTGGACAGATGTTCAATCTTAATCAAGAAAAATGAAAATTAAAATGAAATACTGTCAGAATGATAAAAAATAAAGGACTGAGGATCAAGTGCTGTTTTAAATAACAGAGGAAACAGATGCTCTTGTACGCCCTTGGATGGAATAAAGAAATTGTACATACATTCTATAGAACACAATGTAGCAATTAAAAATTTTAAAGTACATGATAATAATTATTATTATAACTGTAGGTAGCATTTATGAAGTGCTTCCTATAAGCCAGCCACTGTTGTATACTGCTAAGTTGTATTAACTCATTTAGCCCTCACAACCACCATATGAGGTGAGTACTGTTATTATCTCCACTTTATAGATAAGGAAACTGAGGCACAGAGCAGTTAGGTAACTGCTGTAATTAACTGTTAGGTTGAACATCTAATAGGTGGCAGAGGTGAGATCTGCACATAGGTGTTCTGGCTTCAGAGCTGATCCTCTTAACCTCTAGAGAATAGCCTCTTCATTTACTGACATGGAAAAATCTCTAAGACGTGTTATTAAAAGCAAGTTGCACAATACACACGGTATGATGCCATTCATATTTTTTAAAACTCACAAAACGGTATTATCTGTATCTGTATCTATCTCCAGAGAAAGGACTGAAAGGGTTTACAAAACTGGTGGCAGCGGTTTCTCTTTGGAAAAGGGTCTAAGGGACTGGGAATGGGGATAGGAGGTAATCAATAGGGACTTTTGTTTTATGTGTATTGTTTGCTTTTCAGACCATGAAAATGTATTCAGATATTACTTGCATAATCTGATTTTTAAAATATTATTCTATTTTATTTTATTATTATTATTTTTTATACCCTGGAATAAATCCTACTTGATCATGGTGTGTGATTCTTTTAATGTATTGTTGAATTCAGTTTGATTTGGGGATGGAAAAAGGTATTCCATGCAAATGGAAACAAAAAGTAAGCTGAGGTAGTAATATTAATATCAGACGCAATAGATTTTAAAACAAAGACTACAGCAAGAGATGAAGAAGGACATTACATAATAGTAAAGGGATCAATCCAACAAGGAGATATAACAATCATAGATGCATTCAAGATAGGAGCACCTAAATACACAAAGCTAATATTAACAAACATAAAGGGAGAAACTGACAGTAACACAATAACAGTAGGGGACTTTAATACCCACCTACGTCAATAGACAGTTCATCTAGACAGAAAATCAATAAGGAAGCACTGGC
The DNA here is from genome assembly GCF_963455315.2 of Globicephala melas. Lineage (NCBI taxonomy): Eukaryota > Metazoa > Chordata > Mammalia > Artiodactyla > Delphinidae > Globicephala > Globicephala melas. Next base: position 81,527,959 of record NC_083326.1, read on the forward strand.
CTTAATGACACATTAGACCAGATGAATTTAATAGATCCAGAAAGAACATTCCATCCAAAAACAATAATAATACTAATCCATCTGTATCAGGGGTCCCCAAGACCATCCCCAGGTTGAATGATTTGCTAGGAGAACTCACAGGACTCAGCATAAAGTCATATTCTTGGCTATGTTTTATTACAGTGAAAAGGTACAAAGCAAAACCAGCAAAAGGAAAAGGCACATGGGGTGAAGTCAGGAGGAAACCAGGGGCAAGCTTCCAAGAGTCTTCTCCCTTAATTCCTCCAACAGCGAGTTGTAACAATACGTGTGAAAGGCTGCCAACCAGGGAAGCTCATTAGAGACTCAGCGCCCAGGGTTTTTACTAGGGGCTGGTCACGTAGGCATACTCTGCCTAGCCCATACCAAAATTCCAGACTCCAAGAAGGAAAGCAGGTGTTCAACATAAACCACACTCTGTACATACAGTTTAGGCACGTGAGCCATTCTTATCAAGGAATGGTGGGAATTCTAAAATCCAAGCTCCCAGATGCCAGCCAAGGGCCAATCCTGCAAGCAAGTTTTTCTAAGAATAGCAGTTTCAGGCTTGCTATGTTAACTCTTTTCTGCACACCATCCTTTCCATAATCCTTGTGATATTAAAATGCAGTTCTATTATGTCTTTCTTTAGTGTTTTGTTCTCAGCTAATTCATAATTAATTCTTTCTGTGAATGTTTCCAGACTTTTCATTTGTTTTAGTCACCTTCATCTAGACTCTGGCTTGACTATGTCTTTCTTAAAACATGAAGCCAAAAATGTAAAATAATATTCCAGGCATAATTTCACGTAAATGGGATATTATATTTTTATTAATAGAGTATAATTTAAAAAAAAATTTTTTTTTTTTTGGCCAAGCCAAAAAAAATCCCCTGGTCGGGGATTTTAGTTCCCCGACCAGGGATTGAACCCTGGGCCCCGGCAGTGAGAGCGTCAAGTCCTAACCACTGGAGTGCCATGGAATTCCCAACATTTTGTTTTTTAAAGCTGCATTATTATTGGATGATTTCTGAGCAGCAGATAAAACTCAGATTCTATGACATTATTATTTATAATCCCATTAATGACACTTTGTTTGCTTAAGCACAATGTTTTTAACTACCAAGATGATTTTGAATCACAATTCTATCATCTCAGATTGACTATTCCTTCTAGCTTCCTGTCATGTCATGTGAAAATTATTAAGGGTTCTGGAGCCAGACTACTGCAATTCACATCATGGTACCACTAATTACTAGCAATGTGACCTTGGATAAGTTAGCATAAGTCCTCTGTGTGCCGTAGTTTCCTTATTTGTAAAAACTAGTAATAATAATCATATCTATCTCATATACCTCAATGAAATAAATGAGATAATGTACATAATAAACCTATTATGCTATCTGGCACGTTGTAATTACATAATAAACATTACTTATTATAATTAATCTAAGTTATTGATAAGAATAATAAATAGGTCAGGATCAAAGTTCCATAGCATTTTGGGGTGATTCCTGTCAGAGATGAAGGCAGTCAAAATTCTTTGAGAATATCAATTCCATGAGACTTATACTTTATTATGTATTTAAATCCAATATAGAAAACTTCATGATATAAAGGAGAGTTAGATATTATTATAAATTTTCAGTTATGTCAGAAACTGTAGTCTCTAAACTTAACCTTTTTATCACCTAGCAAACACTTGTTTGAAGAGAAAGAAATCAAGATAGACTAGACTGGCAAGAAAATCTCCATCACTAAGAAGATAATTTCAACTGTTTGAGAAATTCCTACCTATGTCAGAAGTCTGGCAGAGTAAGATTTTGCTGTGCTTATTCCTGTATATTGACTACAAGGCAATACAATGAAAATACAGTGTTAAAGTGATAACCAAAGTATAAGAAAAGCAAGAAGTATTTTTAGACTCTTCATCTTTTTTAATAAGAAAAATCAAGGGAACACAAATGAAAACATCTAGTAAGAACAAATGCCCGTAGCACTTGTCATTTGCAATCAGAAGAGCTAAAATTCTTAGACGAAATATAACATCTGGAATATTGACTTTAATGGCAGTAGGAAGCATCAAAATGTACTTCAAAATGCACACCTCTAAAGAGAAAACGACAAAGGAATATAAATTATTATATGTATAGTATTTGTTACATTTATCCTTACACAGTCACATTCCTAAATTTTTCCAAGAAAAGATTAATCAAACATCTACATATGGATAATCAAGGAATGAAGTTTCTAGCAAGTTTCTAGCAGGCTTTTGTTTCCAGTTAATGACTGTCTACAATGTGGTCCTATTTAGAGTCAAATATGAATCTTAAAATTAACTCATTCTAATAGTGTCTTGAAGAATAGCTCAGCATTCACTTAGGAGCACAGCTGCTGAGGCATTCAGATTTGGATTCAAATCCTTGCTCTGCAACTCACTGTGTGACTTCAGGCAAGTTACTTAAATTTCTCTAAGCCTATTTCCTCAATAATAAAATGGAGATAATATTTACCTCATAGGCTTTTTGAGAGGATGAATTAGCATATGTTGTATGTGTGTTTTACTGTAGTTAAATATAGTTAATGTAAAACTTACCATTTTAACTATTTTTAAGTGTACAGTTCTGTGGCATTAAATGCATTCACAGCACCAGCAACTTGTGCAACCAGCACCAAGGATATGTTTTTGTTTTTATTTTATTTTATTTATTTTATTTCTATTTTTTTTGCAGTACGCGGGCCTCTCACTGTTGTGGCCTCTCCCGCTGCGGAGCACAGGCTCCAGACGCACAGGCCCTGGACACGCAGGCTCAGCCGCCATGGCTCACGGGCCTAGACGCTCCGCGGCATGTGGGATCTTCCCGGCCCGGGGCACGAACCCGCGTCCCCTGCATCAGCAGGTGGACTCTCAACCACTGCGCCACCAAGGAAGCCCTGTTTTTATTTTTATTTTTTAGGTAAGAAGCAGATTTACTTAGAAACACACTCCAGAGTGTGGGTCATCTCAGAAGGTGAGAAAGGCCAAGGATATGGGTTTTTAAAAAAATAAATTTATTTATCGTATTTATTTATTTTTGGCTGCGTTGGGTCTTCGTTGCTGTGTGCGGGCTTTCTCTAGTTGTGGTGAGCGGGGGCTACTCTTTGTTGCGGTGTGCGGGCTTCTCATTGCGGTGGCTTCTCTTGTTGCAGAGCATGGGCACTAGGCGTGTGGGCTCAGTAGTTGTGGCTAACAGGCTCTAGAGCGCAGCCTCAGTAGTTGCAGCGCACGGGCTTAGGTGCTCCACGGCATGTGGGATCTTCCTGGACCAGGGCTCGAACCCGTGTCCCCTGCATTGGCAGGCAGATTCTTAACCACTGCGCCACCAGGGAAGCCCCAAGGATATGTTTTTAAAGTGCTCAAGATTGAGCACACAGGTATTGCTTGGTGAACGGCAGCTAAAATGACTCAGTGCTATCTCATCACATCTTGAATCTGTGCAATTTATTTTATCTCTATTTCATATTTATTTCTACTGAATTGCTCCCAATCTGGAAAATACTAATATCAATTTTTAAGCTGTAAACTGTATTACTTACTTTCAAATTCTTCATCCAGGTAAATAAATACATAAAAATATTAAGAGCTAATACTTATTGAGCACTTAGTATGTGCCTGGTGCTATTCTAAGCACTTAACAGGTATTAACTCATTTAATCCACACAATAATAATTCTAGGCGGTACATACTAATAACTGTCACATTTTACATGTGAATACAAAGAGGTTAAGGAACCTGGCCAAAGTCACCCAGCTAACTGGCTGACAAAGCCAGGATCTGCACTCAAACCAAGTTCTAGAGACCATGTTCTTAGTTATTCCACTATCCTGCTTCTCCCACATGCAGTAACATGGGGCCCACAGGAATGATTACTTTCAGATGCCAGATGTTATATGTTGACTTAACCTCTGAATTTCTCAGAAGCTTGGACATCCATTATTTCATGTGTTCTTCCTAACGACAATGAAGAGCAACTTCTCCCATTTTACAGATGGAGAAGTCATTTTCCTTAAGGTCAATAGGAACATGTGAGAGAGACCTGGATCCTGCTTGGCCACTTATTAGTTGTGTAAATCTTTACTTTTCCTGAGTTTCAACTAATTGTAAAATGGAAATAACAATAATATCTCTTATAAGAAGAAGAGAATATATGTTTGCCAATCATCTAGCAGAGAGCCTTATATAAAAATTGCTCAATAAAGGTTACCCCTCCCTTTCCTCATTCGCCTATTTGTGACTCCGGGCATAATATTCTTTTCAAACACCGTGCTACCATTTCTTGATACCCTCTCACCAACTGCATTAACAGATTGGTGGTAAAGAACATGATTTTTTGGTAATTACCATGTGATACCAAATGAAACCTTAGTGAAGTCCAGCTATATTATATAATTTTAAGTATAACAAATTTTCTCCCTTTTGTCCATATGGTCTACCACTTTATCAGAGTAGAAAACAAAATTGGTCTACCAAGATTTGTTCTTTATAAAATTGGGCTTAATGTTCCCCAATACCTTCTGTTCTTTTAGGTGACCGCCAAATGATTTACTTGATTTGTTCTAGTTTCTGACCAAACATTGTTTAAAAATTAAGTTGACCTCTTCATATCCAAAGTTATCTTTTTCCCCTTTAAAAAAATGTGTCTTTTTCTGTCATCAGATACTTTTCCTATTCACCATAATTTGTCAAAGATAAAAGCTAATAGCTTGGCACTAGGTTCTTTTCTGTCACATTTGCAGAGAGAGGATATCTAATACTGAATTATAAGCAATATTCATGCCAAATATGGCCATAGCAATTGGTATTTCTGGTCAAATGGGCAGCATTTTCCTAAGAAAAAATTAAAATGCTAGGAGATAGCATGTTCTCTTACAAAGCGAAACTGCTGCATAATTAATATTTTTTTCCTGGATAGCAAGGATATCACAAAGCACACTCTGTTGGCTTCCAAGTATCATTTAAAATACTCCCATGTCTTAAAGCAATCTGGAAGTGGATGTTAAAAGCCAAAGGAATTTTTTTTTGTACTGCAGGTTCTTATTAGTTATCTATTTTATACATATTCGTGTATATATGTCAATCCCAATCTCCCAATTCATCCCACCACCACCACCCACCACGCCCTCCCCCGCCACTTTCCCCCCTTGGTGTCCATACGTTTGTTCTCTACATCTGTGTCTCAATTTCTGCCCTGCAAACCGGTTCATCTGTACCATTTTTCTAAGTTCCACATATATGCGTTAATATACAATATTTGTTTTTCTCCTTCTGACTTACTTCACTCTGTATGACAGTCTCTAGATCCATCCAGGTCTCTACAAATGACCCAATTTCGTTCCTTTCTATGAAAGCCAAAGGAATTTTTCAATCAAGTGTTGACTTCTGAATTCTACTACCTTCCCAATAAGCTAGAAGGCATACTGGGAGGCTACAATCAGAAGCACCAGAGAAAAGTGGTGCTGTGGAAACAATTCATTTGTGTTTGGCATAGTTAAGGTTCATTGCCAATTTGTAACGGTATGAATTCAATAACTTTCCAAAGCCAAAAATGAAGTTTGGACCTGAGCAGCTTTTCAAAGTAGCTTTTGCTGAGGGCTAGTACTTAATATAAAATAAAAAAGCTGTTAGAGGTGGTAAAGTGAGGCAATGTTTAAGAATTAAAATATGACCTATTGGGCTTCCCTGGTGGCGCAATGGTTGAGAGTCCACCTGCCGATGCAGGGGACGCGGGTTCGTGCCCCGGTCCGGGAGGATCCCACGTGCCACGGAGCGGCTGGGCCCGTGGGCCATGGCCGCTGGGGCTGTGCGTCCAGAGTCTGTGCTCTGCAACGGGAGAGGCCGCAGCAGTGAGAAGCCCGTGTACCGCAAAATAAATAAATAAATAAAATAAAATAAAATAAAATAGAATATGACCTAGCACTTGATTTGCTAAAAAAAAAAAAAGCACTGAGTTAAAGGCAAGATATTTTGCTTCAGTCATTCACTCTTTCTTGAGCTAAGAAAGAGCGAAAGAGCCCTTTTATGAAAAGGAGATGGGGATTATATTTTGTCTATAAATGACAATATTACTTGTCCTACTAATCTCATGAGTCTGACAGAAGGATAAGTGAAATAAGAGCTGTTAAAGCATTGTTCAAAATGTAAAGTAGATAGCAATGTAAGACATAATTATATTTTTAAAATTTGTAAGCATTTACAACAGTCATTTTATGGTGCCAGTCCCACTGGCCAACTACACATTACTGACAAAGTAACTTAGTGATACTTTCTCAGCCCTTTATGGAATTATATTTATCAAAAAATATGAATATTTGTCTTATCTGTCAGTTTCTACTCATTTGGTTTCACCTTTATAACTTAATACTTATAATAAATAAACCCAATATAAATCCACCTAATTAAAAAGTGAAAATTTGGAACATTATCTCATAAAAATCACTAAAATCTCCATCATTATATATCAAGAATATCTCAATATTACTGCAAAGAGCTTTCAGTTTTAAATAAATAGGCTTCATAAAATAAATTAACTTCTCATTATTGACAGTCAAAATAAAAAGTAAAAAAAATTAGTGGTTTCAAACAAAAACAACACTCATATCCTTGTCCCATTAGACACCTCAACTTACTTCATCTCCCTTCAAAACTTCGGTGCCATCAAATTCACGGGTCTGATTTGTCTTCGCTGACACTTCTCTCTCAAGGTTGGCTAACTTCTCCTTTGCCTCCTGAAGTTCCTCAGCTTTGGCTTCTTTTTTACGAGAAATGATGGATGCCTAATTGAGCATTAAATATGAGTGTAAAATAAGATATACAATCAACTTTCTATTATCTTGTGAAATTAAGTATTTTTTAGATTTTACTGAGCTAAATTTTCAATATCAGGTTGACTTCTCCTGACAATAATACCCCTTGCCCTACTACCTACTATCACCAGTTATATATTTAGTATGAGTATGCATTGTGTGTGTATATATATATATATATATATATATATATAAAATACATTTATATTCTTTTTTGGCTGCACTGTGCGGCTTACAGGATCTTAGTGTCCCCAACAGGGATCGAACCTGGGCACCCGTGGTGAAAGCGCCGAGTCTAACGACTGGACCACCGGGGAATTCCCTGCAACGTATATTAAATAGCAACCTAAAAACATTATGGAAGACAAAAGCCCTGAAAATATAGGACGTATCAGCAGAGAAACAGAAATGCGATAGTAATAAAAATATTAAAATCTTGTTAAGTAACACTCAAATGCTAATGAAAATACCTTCTAGGTAAGTACAGAAGCTAACACTAGGTCTACTGTTTTTCTGCATGGTCGGTTTCCTTTCATTGGAAGAAAACAAGAATGCTTTATTCTCAAAACTACAACACAGGTCTTCTTATCTAAATTCATATCCATACTTTTAAAATAAAATGTTAAAACATTTATTATGTTTGGGGCAATCTAATAAATAAAATGCAGGTTCAAAATCAAACATCTGACTCACCAGAATTATGCAAACGTTTACACAATCCAGATGGCTGCTCTTAGCCATAATGGCAGCATTTTATATTAGTTAGCAACTCACGGGGGATTTCCTTAAATGAACCATGGCTGTACCGGTTTAAGAAAAACATTAGCTAAACTGTCTTCTCAAGTGAAATAGTACAAATATTTTCTTCAAACAAATTTGACAAGAAGGGGGAAATCTTTAGTCTAAACCCTTTAAAAAACTCTATTGTCCTCCCTGTTTAAAAAATGAAAAAAGACAGATGATGAAGGAATGTTTCCCTCTATAGAACTGTTTCAGCCAAAAAAAAAGAGAAGTAATGATTAGAGTACCAGAATTGTATAGGAATTGATGGTATGCTTCCTCAACATGATAAAATAAATAAATATAAACCTCAGCCCAAACCAGGATCTTATTTAATAGAGACATATGAGCATATATCCCGCCAAAGTCTGAAACAAGGTAAAAATGCCCAGCATCTCCACTACAATTTAATACTGTGCTGAAGGTATTTGTACACACCATTAGACAAGAGAAAGCAATTAGAAGCACAAGAATCTGAAAGGAAAAATTGGAATTTTCACAGTATATGATTATGTACCTAAAAAATCAAAAGAATCTACAGGAAATAAATCAATAGCTTTCATAGACAAATCAGTCAGAAAACATTTGGAAAGAAAAGCCCTCATTTATAAAAGCAAAAACCAAAATTAAATATGTAAGCATAAGTTTAACAAGAGAAGTTCCAAAATTTTATGAGGAAAACTATTCAACACTCCTGAAAGATACAAAAATAAACTTGAACAAATGGAGAGACATACCATGTTCTTAGATAGGAAGACTCAATATTGTAAAGATGTAAGTTCTAAGGTAATTGATAAATACAAGGCAACCCTAATAATTTTAAAAGTATGATTTTTTTCTAGAGATAGACAAATTGATAATAAAAAATTATTTGGAAGAACATACAAATAAGAATTGTAAGGGATTTCCCTGGTGGCGCCGTGGTTAAGAATCCGCCTGCCAATGCAGGGGACACAGGTTCAAGCCCTGGTCCGGGAAGATCCCACATTCTGCGGAGCAACTAAGCCTGTGCACCACAACTACTGAGCCTGCGTTCTAGAGCCTGCAAGCCACAACTACTGAGCCCATATGCCACAACTACTGAAGCCCACACGCCTAGAGCCCGTGCTCCGCAACAAGAGAAGCCACTACAATGAGAAGCCCACGCACCGCAACGAAGAGTAGCCCCCGCTCACTGCAACCAGAGAAAGCCTGTGTGCAGCAACGAAGACCCAATGCAGCCAAAAATAAATAAATTTATTTAAAAAAAAAGAATTGTAAGGAAACCCTAAAAAAGTAAAACAACTGGGGATGAAAATGGCTACTTTTATTAGATATTAGAACTTGATGATAAAGTTTCTATAATTAAAACAGTTAATATGGGTACATAAGCAGACAGGTCAACAGAACAACAGAAAATCTAGAAATAGATCCAATAGCATTTAAAAAATTTAAATAAAACAAAGGAGGACTCTCAAATCCATAGGGGAAAAATGGACTTTTTACCAACTGGTATTGGAACAACTGGATAATTGGACAGCATATACAATAAATACCATACACCAAAGAAAAATTCTAAACAGATCAAAGATTTAATTACAAAAATTAAATCACAGAATTCCAAAAAGGAAACTTGAGTAAATTTCTCTATAACTTTCAAGAGGGAAAAACATTCCTAAATATGACTTGAAACCTGAAATGATAAGTGAAAAAATTAATAAATTTGATTTCCTAAAAATGAAGAACTTTCCCATGGCAAAATAATACCATAAACAAAGTAAAAAGGCAAGTACCAAACTGGGGAAAATGTTACACTTATAAGCTAGATAAAGAGTAAATATTCCTGATATGTAAAGAGTTTCTAAAACTAGAAAAAAAAGGCCTACAGCCCTATAGAAAAATAGGTATAGATAGGAAGGGATAATTCACAGAAAAAGAATTAAAATGACTGTTACTCATGTGAAAAGATGCTCAACCTTGTTTATGGTAAGATAAAAAAAATTAAAACTATCATAAGATACCATTTCTCATCTACAAGGATGGCAAAAATCTTAAAGTTTGACAACATACTCTATCGGTGAGGCTGTAAGGAAACAGGTGCTTTCATACACTGCAGATAGGAATGTAAAATGCTAAAACCCCCATGAGGAGGAATTAGGCAATACTTAGCAAACTTACATCTACATTTATCGTTTGATGTAGCAATCTCACTTCTGAGACTATATCCCAAAGATACGCTGGCAAAAAATTGCAAAGACATAAACAAAAAGCTATTTATTTAAGTACGATTTGTAATAGCACAAAAATGGCAACAACCCAAATGTCCATTAATGGGGATTGGTTGAATAAACTGTGGTATAACCACTCAGTGCAGTATGTCTGTGAACAGGAATAAGCATATCCACTAGGACGGCTATAATAAAAAAGACAGATAATAACAAGTGTTGCTAAGAATGTGGAGAAATCAGAACCTTCATACACTGTTGGTGGGAATGTAAAATGGTACAGCTGTTTTGGAAAGCAGTCTGGCATTTCCTTAAAATGTAAAACACAGAATTATCATAGGAACCAACAACTGCACTCCTAGGAGTATACTCAAGAGAAATGAAAACTTATTTTGAAACAAAAACTTGTACAAGAATGCTCCTACCAGCATTATTCATAATAGCCAAAAAAGTAGAGACAACCCAAATGCTCATCAACTGGTGAATAGAAAAACAAAACGTGATATATCCATACAATGGGATATTATTCAGTAACAAAAAGGAATAAAGTATGTACAGATACATGCTACATCATGGATGAATTTTAAAAACTTTACACTAAGTAAAAGAAGCCAGTCACGAAGGACCACATATTGTATGATTCCATTTATATGAAATGTCCATGACAGGCAAATTTATAGAGATAGTTTGGTCTTTGGTAGGATTTGGGGGAAATGAGAAGTGACTGCTAATGATGGCTTTGGGGGTTATTTTTGGGGTGATAAAAATGTTCTAAAATTGATTGTGTAATGATTGCACAACTCTGTGATGCTAAAAACCATTGAATTGTAAATTTTAAATGGGTGAATTGTACAGTATGTAAACTGTATCTCAATAAAGTTATAAAGGAATAAAAATTATTTTACTATTCACAAGCATATATTAAGAAAAAAGCATGGAGAATAAAAGTGTATAATATGCTCTTCTTTCTCTGAGGATGGAAATATATGAATATATGTATATGTAATATTATTTTTAATGGAATAATAAACTATAAAATTAAAAAATACCTATGGGAGAAGGAAAGAATAGCATGGATAGCACAGAGGTAGATGCTAGAAACTTCAAATACTTCTTGTTTTATAGGTTTGACTTGGAATCATGTAAATATTTTAAATAATTATAAAATTAATCTCGAAAATGTAATCCATAAAAATCAAAATGACCATATATATTTATCCAGTTTCCTTTGTGGCCTAACCATACAGAAGAATTATTCCCAGTAACTTTAGAACAGTAATTTGGCTATATAACCCTAGGGGGATATATCCTAAAGACAACACAAACTAAAAAACAATTTTCAGCAGTAATCGTATTTTTGATGGTAGTATTGGTACTTTTATTTTGAAACTGTTGCATGTAATGCATGGATTTAAGCAAATGATGAACTATGTTGGTGCCAATGGAATGAAGCAAATAATGAATGCAATTATGTTGATGCTTCTGAGAACCAGAATTTTCAATTTGGGATAAGGAGGAAAATGGGAGATTGATGAGGTGAAGTAAAAACCCAGTAGTCCTGGAGGGCATTTCGTTTGTGGAACAGACAACCCTACACTTTCAAAACACAGATTCCAATGTCTAGTCATGGGTCAATTTAAAAGGTTGAAGAATATCTACCATTGGTCACGCCACAGGAGGCCAGGGACCATCATATTAAAATGGGTGTTGGGTCTTTTCCTTCCAGAGCAAAAAAGGGGGAGGTGGGGCTTACTGTGGGAAGTCATAAACCACAGAGAGATTAACCTAATCATCCTGGCTCTTTTCCACACTCCACCATGCCAAGCAAACATCCTCTGAGCAGTCAGCATGACAGTGCTTGGAAAAGAGTCATAATAATTACCCAGTATTTTCTGGATAGATCCTTGATACACCTTCTATATGTTTCTTTCATTCTAAAGTTGTTCTCTGAGGAGCTGATGTCTTATTCCAATAATGACCCATGCTTATCTGCTCTGATATGAGGCCATCTACTGAGCAGGAACCAATACTGTAGAATTCCCTCCTATTCAGAGAAGCCATATCAAAAGGACTGCTAGCCATCAATAACTGAGCAAGAACTGTTTTTCTATAAACAAATATTGGGCAGAATGGCCCTCTCTGACAGCAAAGTAGATATAAAAAAGTAATTCACCTAACTTCATCTCCTCTGTATTCCAGGGAATGGCAAATTGGAGATTTACTTACCTAGAATTTTAATTCATTCTTCAGGACCAAGTTAATAAAAGACCAAGAAACTCCTGATTAAACTGGATATGGAGTATTTTGTAGACAGGGCTGCAGATTTTGGCTTTGTTATATTTCTGCTTTCTCAGTTAACATTTCAGAGCTGAAACATTCCACATTCCCCAGCAGTGTGGGGGCCAACTCAGGCTTACAATTCTGACTAAAAATCACCCTGTGCTTCTAGCTTATCCGAATTTTCTGCCCCTCACTAAGCATTACACTATCCAGGAGATACACTAGCAAGTTGTGCAACTGAAAAAACCCCACACTTTTCATTTAGATTCTTGCAACTGTACCATATGTAATATTATCACTTTTTCTACATTTTGGTCAAATAAATTTTTATATCAACTAAAAACAAACAAACAAACAAAACCAGTAGTCTTGAATCTGAACTGAAAGGATCAGTATGAACTCATGGTGTACTTTATGAGAGAGAAAGAGAAAAAATACTTCCTAGCTCTGTCCACTAAAAAGACCTAAAAACAATGGCCACCCCAGTAGCAATGAGAAGTACTAATACCAGATTGTGGTCTGTAAATATCATTTCCTACTAAAACATATCAGGCTCATAGAAGAAAGTCTAATTCCAAGACTGGGGTAGGAAATGTAAAAGATGAGCCTAGAAACTATCTTAATCATACCAGAAAGCAAGGATGTTATCAAAGACAAGTAGTATTTTAAAAGGACTCAGTCCTACCAGCCAAAAATGGGACAATTTAAGCATCATTAAGGGAAATGTCTGCAACCTAAATTTCATTACATCTATGGTTCATAATAACATTAAATAGATAAGAAACCAAAAAAATTAAAAACTAACCCTAATTAATCATTTTTAATGTTAGACGCAACCAATCCATTTTGAAAACTGAAAAATAAAAATAAGAATCAAGCATGTACCCTGACTTTCCTATATGAACTATACTCCAGGATAACCAAATAGCTGATGAGAGGAGGTTTCTCTTTTCAGAAGTAGTCCAGCTCCAACATCGCTAATTATTAGAGAAATGCAAGTCAAAACTACAATGAGGTACCACCTCACACCAGTCAGCATGGCCATGATTAAGACGTCTACAAATAACAAATGCTGGAGAGGGTGTGGAGAAAAGGGAACCCTCCTACACGGTTGGTCGGAATCTAAATTAGTGCAGCCACTGTGGAAAACAGTATGGAGGTTCCTCAAAAAACTGAAAATAGAGTTGCCATATGATCCAGCAATACTACTCCTGGGCATATATATGGACAAAAACATAATTCAAAAGACACATGCACCCCTATGTTCATAGCAGCACTATTCACAATAGCCAAGACATGGAAACAACCTAAATGTCCGTTGACAGATGAGTGGATAAAGATGTGGTACATATATACAATGGAATACTACTCAGCCATAAAAAAAGAATGAAATAATGCCATTTGCAGCTACGTGGATGGACCTAGAGATTATCATACTAAGTAAAGTAAGTCAGAAAGAGAAAGACAAAAACAAGGTCCTACTGTACAGCACAGGGAACTATATTCAATATTCTGTGATAAGCCATAATGGAAAAGAATATAAAAAAAGAATGTATATATGTATAACTGATTCACTTTGCTGTACAACAGAAATTAACACAACACTGTAAATCAACTATATTTCAATTAAAAAAGTAGTCTGCTAATAAATGAAGAAGGAATCATAGTATCAACATTTTATTATCCCTAATGAAATAAATGGGCAGGCACTGATAATCAATGGCACAAAAAAAAATCACAAAAAAAGAGACAACCAGACATTAGTCCCTCCAAATGAAAGTATAAAATACCACTTAGAGAATATTCTTGACCAAAAAAAAAAAAAAAATCAAAACAGAACCTGTTCAAGCTTCTAGATCTAATATATAGGAAATACAGGAAACAGAGGAACATTTTAAAAGGACACCATCAGGCTGCAATCAGTAAAACACCAACTATGGGAAATGCTATAGGATAAATAAACAAGTTTCAATTTAAAAAACTGCAAGAAAATTATTAAATGAGTGGATAAATAAGTAGGGAAGAGAGCCTATAGATTAAAAGAGACAAATATATCAACCAAATGCAGTGTATAAATCCTGTATGGATCCTAATTAAAACAAAGCCACTGGGGGAAAAAAAAAACAGGAAAGGAAAAAAAGAAAGAAAGAGACAATCAAGGAAATCTGAACACTGATTGGATATTGGCCAATATTAAGGAAGTAATAAAAGTTTTCAAATGTGGTATGTTAAGTTTTTTAAAAGTATTTTTTAAAGATACGTTCTGAGATATTTGTAGATGAAATTATATGAAGTCTAAGATTTGCTTCAAATAATCCAGTTGGGGCGGGGGGTATAGATGAAATAAGAATGGCCATGATTGCTATAGCTGAGGCACACTGAGGGTTTACTGAACTATTTTCTCTACCTTTTTATATGGTTAAATTTTTCCATTATAAAAAGGTTCTTTAAAAAATTCTAGCATCCTTGAATAATGCTTTGTTATGTTGCTCAGTATTTTCTGAGGTTACAGAATGCTCTTCACACTAAACTCTTCTTGCCAAGGTTCTTGTCAGGTAATCCATGGCTGTCATTTGAGCCTTCTGTCTATTAATACATAACAACATATATACCCTCATGACTTCTGGATAAAATGATAAATGCCTTAGCACTAAAATTCAACTTATTCTGTATTTTTTCAAACTAACTCTAAACCTGAAAAAGTATATTGCCTTTAGTTCATTAAAGATTATAAATAGTCTTATTTATATCACTTAAAGTAAGCATTCATATAAAAAATCAAATTTCACACTCACAGATATAACCACAAAGAGCTCTATCACCACAGTTGGCAGACACTAAGGAAACTAAGCATTATCAGATATATTGAATTTCAAACCTGAACATGTGTCTTTTGTGTCTTTTCCACAAATTCTTTCTTATAATCTGGAGATTAGCAATGACAGGAGAACATTTATTCTTTGCTTCCTTCTCACTTTAAGACTATCGATAACACAGACCATGGTATTAATGAAAATGTTCACCAACAAGATTACAGACCTAAATATGTGAGCCAAAAGGAGTGGTCTTACCTGTTGCCTATATAGTGACAGTTTGCCTTCAATTGGCTCATTTCTCATCATTTTCTTTTCAATCAGCTGACTGATCTGTGTGTTTATTTCATTTATCTAAAACAGTATGAAAATAAAAAGGTTAAAACTCTGCCTATGATTACCCAAACTAAGGGACATCTGGCCAAACAAAACTTTGAATTTACAGTTGTTATTATCAGTAATTTGATGGGAGGATCAGCTCCATTAACATTATGAGTGGGCTGTTACGATTACTTTTAGAGACAACTTGCATTTCACAGTTCATGATATATATTTACACAATTTGATTACTTACATGGATTTAACCATCTATATCTAAATTATCCTAAAGTATTCTACATGAAATATTTATATATTACTATCAAAAAGATGATTTCTAAAAATCTGAAGTTATCCCTTTACCTAGGCTGTGACTTTCAAGTAACTGTAAGTGATAAAGCAAATCTGGACTAACATTCCCCAGGGATTTAGTACAAGGAATTCACGAACCCAGCTGAGAGTTGACATGAATGACATCTAAAAACCCTTCCTGTTCTAATGAATGATCTATGATTCTATAATAGCTGTCACTTATCCTATTGACTAATCGAAACTTTTCTCAAATGTAGTAAAACTGAATAAAGCCAACAGAAGCATATAGTCCTATAATAAATTTTTTTAAATTACATGGCTTTCAGTATAACTATCCTTTGAAAAACTAGAATTTTCCTGTTAATCTTATAACATTAAACTGAGCCAAATCTGACTTGGACAACTAATTTCTATACATAAATTAAAAGAATAAAGTCATTAGAATTATGTATTTAATTGTAGTGGCTATTAAGCACATTAAAGTCAAAATCTTTCAATCAATTTTCATGATATTTAATTATTATTTTAAAAAATATACATTTGATTAGTGTTTTTAGGGAAGAAAAATGTTATGATACCAGGTTTCAATGAGCATTACAAGAAAGTTTAGTAATTCCAAAGCAGGCATAAAAAGCTAATAAAAATCATTAGCTTTAAATACAAAATTGCTATAACATTATTCTTGGAAATAAAAAGTAATCACATTTACGATATTTTAAAAATTGTCAACTAAATTATTATATTCTGAATATATAAACTTATGAGTCAATCATATACATTAATTTATATATCCAAGTTACCCACTTTCCTAATCAGTTGACTAGGTTTATATAACACCATGTGGATTAAGTGACAGCATTATGTGCTACAATTTCTCGTAAAGAACAACTCCTCATAAGAGCTGTCAGCTCTTAGCACAGGTTAACTTAAGAGTCAAGAGTAGGACACTATAGAAAGCAGTTCACATAATTTTCACAGGAGTGGGGATGAGATAAAATTGGAAGCTTATAAAAAGAAGATGATTGTTACTTACTTTAGATTCAAGTTCAAGAAGATCAGAATGACCCATAGCAGGCTCTGAAACCACTTTCTGTAAAAAATGCAATTCTTTTTTCTTGTTCTCTAATTCTTTAGGAAATTTTTCAGTTACCATATATGAATTAAACTTTATCTCCTCCTCTAGCCTCTTCATTAAACCTATAAAAATAAAATAAATGAATATTCAGCCCAAGAGAGTAGGTAAAGTGATGCTTTGTACATTTTAAAACATAAGACCTGGATAGTATGGCACATCCATTGAAAGCATTCTGTATAATACCTAGCATAGAACAATAAAAGATTGGCCACTGAAATTTTTTGCTGTTAATTAGAGTGATAATGAAGGACAATTTACATAGAAGAATATTTAAATTATAGAAAAAGTAATATTATGATCTTTCCAAATTACCACCTAATTCTTTTACAGTCCACAATATGCAAAAATAACCTTTACGGTGCCAAATATTTTGTTGGGTCATATTTTGTCGTCTAAGTATTTAAGGAATCCATGAACCAAATGACAACACAAATGAAATCTAATCCAGGTTATTTCTTCTATAAGTGGTCATTTATTCTTCTTCTTTTGCAGTACTTATGATGCAATTTATATTTCTATTCTAATACTTCATAAATGGTAATACATTATCATTTTTAGCTTTAAACCAATGAAGATATTACTAAAGGTACAAGTTAAAATCTGAAAAAGAGAAATTATCTACATTCATAAACATTTTCAGTTTTCCATGTTTGGTAGTTTTGATTTTGTAAAGTATTAGTTTACAGTTAAGTGGCAACTTAAATTACATTTTCTTATTCTGGCAGTATTAGTTTACAGTTAAGTGGCAACTTAAAATACATTTTCTTATTCTGGCAGAGTGAACAAACATACACATATACAGATTTTCAGTGAATAATGGTTTTGTTATAAATTCCCAGCCTTGAGAGCTTTAAAAAGTTTATTTCAGATCTTTCCATTACACATTTACAAATTCTGGCTTGACTTTTTAAAACACTGGATTTCCGGTTTAAGTAATCTACGTACGTAGATTGCATAATAAATCTCAGCCAAAGCCTTAAAAGTATTTTTAGTTCTGCTGTGCTAACCGTATATTAATGTGTAAAAATTTATTAATGGTAAATTCACGAGTTTTCCATTCATCCCTACAATTTTCCACCTCTTTTTTTAGGGACTGGGGATAGGAAGGGAAAAGAAAGTGTTTACTGAATCACACTATAATTAGGCAGACATTCCTATATGGTTTCCGATTAACTCTACCACCTGGCTTCTTTGGCTATTAGATGACTAGTTTTTCCACCTTCAAGTTCTTAAACATAGTGCATGTAATCAGAGATGCAAGAAATCAAAATCTAAAATGTTTTTAAAGATTTAAAATTCTTTAATATTACTTTCCTTATTTAAAAAAAGTTTCTAATTCTAGAAAATACAAACCAATCTATAGTAACAGAAAGCAGATCAGTGGTTGCCTGGGGTGGGTTAGAGAGGCAGAGAGGGACAGGAGTGAGATATTACAAAGGGGCACAAGGAAATGTTTAGAGGTGATGGATATATTTGTTATTTTGATTAAGGTTGACAGTTTCACTAGTGTATATGTATGTCAAAACTTATCAAGTGTATACTCTAAACATGTGCTGTTTACTGTATGTCCATTTTACCTCAGTAAAGCTATTAAAAAACAAACACAGAGTTTCCATCACATTTTAAATTCTTCTCTTAAAAATTTTAACTTATGAAAAGTGGACACGTTTCTATGCAGTTTTTTAAAAATTATCTTTGAAAATCCTGGTGAAATTAAATATAAGGTCACTTAAGATCTCCGCAAACATTTTGATTAAAAACCCTTTGAAAACGTCTCACTGATCCTATTACAACTGAATGAGTAGCTTCTTTTACATAATAAATCTCAGGAATATGTAGAGTATAAAGATGAATTAACAAGTGAGTATTTTATAATACAGCTGTTACTCTGAAAAAATACAAATTATACTGTTATACTAAAAATACTTTTATGTTATTTAAGCAAACAGAAATTTTTTGTAAGCCATTTGTTGTTACTAAAAAATTTCGATGGACCTTATTAAACTAAATACCTGAAGCAACTGAACATCTGTTTACTCTTTTCCTAGGCTGCTGAATATAATCCTTAAGACTCTGCTTCCCAGAAAGATGTCAACAAATCAGGAACTCCTTAACTTCCTGCTCCCCACTCCCTGTCCATCCACAAAAAACATATATTGCACACATAATACCTTATTTTTATATTTTCAGCCATTTTTTTTTCTTACTTGATTTCCCTCCTACCCGTGGAAAAGATCATTTTCTTCCTATGCAGGGTTAAGGTCTCTACTCCCACCACCCAACTATTTAACAGATTGTTTACTGAATGCTGGCTGTGTGTAATCTGTGTGCTAAGGCCTGAAAATAGAAAGAACAATTATGCCTTGGTGACTAGCCTGTTTAGCTGTGTCAGAGTCAGATATGCCAACAATTAACATATTATGGTAATTGCTGTAGAACATTCAGCGCAATACAGGGACACAATGGGAGCACACAGGAAAGGTTGTTACCAATTCTCACCTTTTCCTCCTGAATCTTCCAATCTTCCTTTGTCTGACTGACTCTCCAGCAATGTGAACACCACTAGACCACTACCCTGCCTCAATCTATGCACAGTACTATATTTCTCAATCATTTGCACACTCTCTCCCTTGCTTTCTTTTCAAAGACAAGCAGTCAGAAGAAGCCTGCCCTTTTATCTCTACTTCTTCCTCCATCATTTGCTTAGCTTACTACATTTATGTTCTTTTAGGTCACTCTGCCTTGGCATGGAATGTCTTCCACTCTTCTACCTCTCCAGCTTTAATTTAACTCAATTGCCACACCTCCAGGAAACCATTTGACTCTGTGTTAGCGTTTAGTGCTCTTTGCCTCTTTGTTCTCATGGGAGCCTGTGCTGAGCTCCATCGGTGTATTTGTCACACTGCATTATAATTGTCCACTGCTTGTCATTTCTCCATTAGACTGTGAGCACTTTAATAGAAATAGCTTTTCTTTCTATTCCTAGCACTTAGCACAGTATCTGACAAGTAGCAGATGTCCAGTAAACACTGAATTAATGGACTATTGGTTTTGAGCCAATTACTTCTGTTACTGCGTAACAACACAATTGACTTTACTGTTTAGCATCATCTACTAACATTTCGAGAGATGCCCAAAACAGAACAACTTTATTTGTCCATTTTATTACTAAATAATTATGTATTTCCTGGCCCAAACAATTCTATTTAGGCTAGAAAGCCAAAGCAAAACAAAGTCTATCAATTCAAACAAAAAATGAAATATTACTAATACTATAAATATCTTTGGATATTCTGTTTAGTTACCAGAATTAAAACATAATAGCAAGAAATATTTAACCAAATAAAACTGAGGATAAGCAGAAACACATGTTCAGGCTAACATTTTAAGTTGTATTAAACTGTACTGATCAATCAATTTTTCTGCATACCAAATCTTTCAATTCTTATATACATTACCTTCCTTTTCAAAAATTCACTATTAATGTTAAGTTCTAGAAATTTCTTAGCAAGGATAGACATATGAAAACAAATTGCTTATTGATATTAATTTTTAAATGGCTATAATTTAAGGAATTTCTTTTGAAGATTTATCTTAATTTTTTACAGTAAAGATGTGAAGGACCCTACATCAAACCCAAAGAACATATACTAAAAAGATATACTATATATAATACTAAGGAGGAAAAAAAGCACTAAAAAATTACTTTCTTTTGTCCTAAACATTCTCCTAAAAGGTGAAAACTTAGTGAATAAGGAATCAAATGACACCAACAACTAAATGCATGGCAACTTCCAGGTACTGCTTGAATCTGAATTTATGACTGAGAGGAGTCAGAGATTCTATGGAAAGCCACTAATTAATACGTATGAACCATACATTTTATAGGGAGTACTATACTGGTTTCTTAAATATCAATTAAATATGCCGTATTTCCTTGATTTTAAGATGCCATCAACTAAATTACAAATACCATGTGAAATGCATACATAAAGTATAAGATGTATCTCAATTGCAAAACCAATTAAAATGGTAAAGAACATGTGTCTAGAATCAAGGAAATACTGTATTACCTCTTTCAACAGCTTTATTGAGATATAATTTACCACACAGCCATAAAATTCATCTGTTTAAAGTGTACAATTCAATGGCTTTTAGTAAATTCACAGAATTGTGTAACGATTACCACAATCAATTTTAGACCATTTTAATCAGCTTAAAAAGAAGCCTCTATACCCACTAGCAGTCACCTCCTCCCCCCATCATCCACCTACCAACACAGCTGTCCTCCCCTACAGTTCCCCAACCCTAGGCAATCACTAGTTTGACTTCCATCTCTATGGATTTGCTTATTCTGGAAATTTCATACAAATGGGGTCATATAATATGTTTTTGTGACTAGTTTCTTTCACTTAAGATGTTTTTGGGGTTCATGCATATTGTAGCATGTATCAACACTTCATTCCTTTTATTGTTGAATAACATTCCACTGTATGGATATGCTACAGTTTGTTTATTCATTCATCAGTTTAGGGATACTGGGGTTGTTTTTACTTTTTGGCTATTATGAACAATGCTGCTATGAACATTTATGTACAACTTTTTGGGTGGACATATGTTTTAAACTCTCTTGGTAGAATAAAATTGCCGGATCATATGGTAATTCTAGGTTTAACACTTTGAGGAACTGCCAAACTGTTTTCCAAAGTGGATGCATCATTTTACATTCCCACTAGCAAAGTATGCAGGTTCCAATTTCTCTACATCCTTGTCAACACCTGTTATTGACTGTCTTTTTTATTACAGTCATTCTGTATATTATATCTTAGAGTATAATATTTCACAGAATACTAGAAAAAGATAAATTAACCTGAAATATACTGAAATATACTGAAATATTTCAGTATAATAAATTATACTGAAATATTTCTCCAATACCAATGAGAACTTTTTACTGCTCTTCCAATTTACATGGTCTCCCTTCTGATGAGCACACTTAAAAAATGCCTAGGATAGGTTTGGTGGTATAATCTGGGATATCAGAACAATGTATCCTCTATGTAAAGCTAATGTGCCAGCAGAGCCAGGGATACCCATGTCATTAGCACAACCCAAAATATGAAACAACACTCAGTTTTAAGGGTCCAGCATTTTACTCTTTTTCTTTATAGCCCTGGCACTAAAACAATATTCACATTTTTTCCATCCATCATTCTCATAAAATACATTCTAAGTATTTTATACATTCACACACCAGAGAGCCTCTCTCCATCGTGGTTTTCATTAGTTCACCCTCTGACAAAACACTGAAAGGGAATTTAAAAACCACAGGTGAACACTTAAGGATGTCTTCATCAGGGCTGTCACTTGCTAGCTAGGAAATGATGCCCTAAAATGCTGAGCTATCACTTGATGATAATTAGTTCCCATTAGTAAGGAAGACTACTGATTTAAATTAATATTCTCGCTAATATGATGACTTATATTATATGATCATCATATAATTTCCACTTACTTTCAGGCTTCGCATCTGCTGCTGCATGGCGCATACTTTTCAACTGGTTTTGTATTCTTTGCAGTCTCTGCACTGCATGAAATAGCTTTAAAATACAATTAGATCTATTACTTCCTTAGTCTAATGAAACCTACCATTCATAGACATGCAATGAAAAATACAAGTTCCACATAATTATTATGCTGTAAAGGGAACAAATGATAAGAACTAAAAAATTACTAAGCTAAACCCAAAATGTAATTGGTTCGCTCAATACCCTCTCATGTAAATCTTAAAAGAAAAGCTTTCAGAAACTTTTTCTTTAGTTATTTGTTGAATTAGGTGATCAAGGAAAAATGCTGGTTAGAAAAGTATATGCACCAGGCTTTTCTGTTAAAACATGGTTTTCTTTATTCTAAGGAATGCTAGCATTCTCAGAAATGATGGCTCAGGAACCAGAAACTGATGCTAAGTAACCATTCAGGGCTTGGGCAATGCAGCTTACTGCTGCAGGGTAACTATTATGATGCCAAGCCAAGTTCCAAAAGAGCCAAACATCTAAACTGCTCACTTAGTAGGAAATGAAGCTGATTTGAAATATATTTTTAATGTACAAGTCTACTCAGTGTTAAGATAGATTTTTTTTTTTTTTGCGGTACACAGGCCTCTCACTGTTGTGGCCTCTCCTGTCGCGGAGCACAGGCTCCTGACGCGCAGGCTCAGCGGCCATGGCTCACGGGCCCAGCCGCTCCACAGCATGTGGAATCTTCCCAGACCGGGGCACGAACCCGTGTCCCCTGCATCGGCAGGCGGACTCTCAACCACTGCACCACCAGGGAAGCCCTAAGATAGATTTTTAATAAAATAGAAGAAATACTTTCTGGCTGGGAATTCCCTGGTGGCGCAGTGGTTAAGAATCCACCTGCCAGTGCAGGGGACACAGGTTCGAGCCCTGGTCCGGGAAGATCCCACATGCCGTGGAGCAACGAAGCCCATGCGCCACAACTACTGAGCCTGTGCTCTAGAGCCTATGAGCCACAACCACTGAGCCCATGCGCCGCAACTACTGAAGCCCGTGTGCCTAGAGCCCATGCTCCACAACAAGAGAAGCCTCTGCAATGGGAAGCCCGCGCACCACAGCAAAGAGTAGCCCCTGCTCGCTGCAACTAAAGAAAACCTGCGCGCAGCAATGAAGACCAAATGCAGCCAAAAATAAATAAATAAAATAAATTTTTTTTAAAAAAGAAATTCTGGCCAAATTATTTTTTCTTTAAGGCAAAGTCTAAAAACGTGGAGTGTGGGTAATTTTGACCCTTTTCAAGATCTGCTTATTTGCCCATGGAGTAAAGTGTAAAGAATACAGTGATCAGTGGAATAAAATGGATGTTTTTTCATAGCCCCACAATCTCAGGACACCCTTTAAGAGATTCTAGAAGTTTTATTAGCAGTTAATCTTACTGCTTAACATTACAATGGATATTCTGTAATGCTGGAACAACATGAGTTAAGCATGGGCCAAAAGATAGTGTATAGATACCTACAGAGAATAGAACCCAAAAGATGGTATTGTTTTTGCTGTTGGTGCCACACAATACTCTTTTGTTGTTGTTATTTGTTTGTTTGTTTTTATAAATTTATTTATTTACTTTATATTTTATTTTTGGCTGTGTTGGGTCTTCGTTTCTGTGCAACAGCTTTCTCCAGTTGCGGCGAGCAGGGGCCACTCTTCATCGCGGTGCGCGGGCCTCTCACTCTTGCGGCCTCTCCCGTTGCGGAGTATAGGCTCCAGATGTGCAGGCTCAGTAGTTGTGGCTCACGGGCTTAGTTGCTCCACGGCATGTGGGATCTTCCCAGACCAGGGTTCGAACCCATGTCCCCTGCATTGGCAGGCAGATTCTTAACCACTGCGCCACCAGGGAAGCTCACCACACAATACTCTTAAAAAGAGTATTTCATCATGTTAACAAAGGGAATCGTGAACTACAATTCTAAAAAATCTTCTTTACATTTGAATGATCAGCAGGAACTATTTCTTTCACAATGAGAATATAAACTTTTATGTGGGTACCTGATTCTTTTGTTCCTGTTTCTGTTGTGCAAGAAATTCTTCTCTCTCTTTCTCAACTCGAAGTTGCCTTGCTATTTTAAGCATCCGTTGATGATTCTGAACTGTCTCCACCTACAGTGAGGGAATAAATAGTATATATTACTATCAGGTTTAAGAAAGACGTTAGCATGTCATGTGACTCAGACATCCACTTATCATTTCCTTTTGGTAAACAGTATTCCCTAGAGATGACACTAAAGTTTCAGACTCCAGGTCCTTAACAAGTTTTGGGCTGCTGCCTAGGGAGATTCCCTTTCCATCAATGTATTTGACTCCAGCCTCCGATGTACACTCATGCCTTGCTTAATCTTTATTTGCATTCCTAAATCTTTGCAAGTCCTTGGGAATTGGGGCCAAAGTCTTACAGTGCTAATTCTTGCCTTACCCTTTTCTTCAAACGTTCAACTCTCTTAATGAGCTGATCCTTTTCTTCCTCCATTGCACTGATATCCTAAAAAGTAGTCAAGAAGACGTTATAAGAAAAAGTATTCTTTGTCTGTAGAATTCAGATAAGGTCTTTACATGATTATGCATCTACCATTTCCATCACTTATAACCAGAGCATTAAGGAACAAAGATCCTCTTTTGGATGAAGGGCATTTCTATTCCCACCCCTCACCCCAGGGTTCTTTATGCAGGGTAATTTATTTGGTAGCTTGGTGTTCATCTAGAAAAGCAACTGAAACAGGTTACAAAGCAGTAAGGTAAAGCTGCCAACCAGACATTTGTGTTCTAATTCCAAATATGGGCACATGATTTTTAAAAAATCTTCTATAATGGAAAGTGTACAGGTCTAAAAACATGAACAACAGCTGCTGACATCCCGTCTGCTCTGTTAAATACCAAACTATATATTCTGTCAATTTTCCACCAAAATTATTTTTAAGGCTATGGTGTTTTCAAGACATAAATTTGTATCTGGTTTTGTCAATTAACCAATTCCATCGCTAAAAATAAAGATTTCAAAAATGTCATTTAACCAGCTCCACAATAGTTTCTAGTGAAAACAAACAAAAAATCCTTCCTAACCCAAAAAACTAATAGGCTAACTCTCACAGTAATAATAAAAGGAAAAATATATACGGTAGTCAGTACTGACAGGATTTGGGAAAATAGGCACTGTTACTACTGGTGGCATTATATTGAAGAACAATATCAAAAGTCTTAAAATAAATGTGTATGCATTCTGGCTCAGTAATTTCACCTCTGGGAATCTATAAAGATCCTCATAGATGTCAATTATATCTAAAATTTGGAAATGACCCAAATGTCTGAGGATTATTAAGTAAATCATGGCACAACACAATGAAAATCACTAAAAATCATGAAGAATGTTGAATGACATGAGAAAAAGTCATGATATGACATTACTTGAAAGAAGCAGATTATAACATTTATATATAATACAATACCAAGAAAAATATATTAAATATATTCACTAAAATATCAGTAGCAGTTATCACTAGAGCATGGCATTTTGAGTGAATTATTTTCTATTTTTTGCTTAATCATACTTCTTTACAAAGAATATGTTGAAAAATACTTTGGTAATAATTAATAAAATTAAAATCACAGACGCTAAGTTATTTTATCATTTTAGTTTACTCACATGACATAATGGAGGAACCATAGATAGACATCACTCTTATTCCATACTTTGTGATAACTATCTACTTATGGGTCTTTCTTTTCCATTAGATGTGAGTTCATCTTTCATTTCTTATACATTCATACATACATTCTCAAACTCTTATTGAGAACCTCCCACATGCAGGGCACTGTGATAGGCACTGGGGATACTGTGGTGAACAAGATATGTAGACGTGGTCCCTGCCCTCACTGGGTTTAAATACAGTTGGTAAGACAGGCATTAAAATAATCATAAGTGTAATGAGTGTTATGAAACAGAAAGAACTGGGGGGAACTAATCTATCTAGGGAATCAGGGAAGGCCTCCCTGAGGAAGCAACTTCTAATGTTTCCTGTTTGAATGAGAAGATAAAGATGTGATTTCTAAAAATACAAAATCCATGAAAGTGAGAATTAGCAATTGTTTAGAGAAAGAACTTACACACCTAGCAAGAATATAAAGACATTTTTTGGAGAACACTAAGTAACATACATCAAAAGTCCTAAAAATTCTCATATGTTTTAATAAGCAATTCTACTTCTAGGAATTTACTCTAAGGAAACAATCGCAGGTACCCCCAAATAAATTTATGTAGAAGATAATCACAGCATTATCTATGACAGCAAA
The DNA here is from genome assembly GCF_963455315.2 of Globicephala melas. Taxonomy (NCBI): domain Eukaryota; kingdom Metazoa; phylum Chordata; class Mammalia; order Artiodactyla; family Delphinidae; genus Globicephala; species Globicephala melas. The sequence goes on from NC_083326.1 coordinate 81,554,517, forward strand.
AAATGAAAACAAAACACCAAAAATTGTTAGACTATCCATACCACAGAATATTAAATTAATATTAATAATTAATTAATATAAATTTAGTCATGAAAAATCATACTGTAGAAAGATAACAATAGGAATATATTCCCATGTAATGATTAAAAAACAAATAATTATGTATAGCATGATCCCAAATACACACACACATATATATTTTTTTCTATATCATATATATATATTAGATAAAGACCCAATTTTTTTTTTTTTTTTTTGCGGTACGCGGGCCTCTCACTGTTGTGGCCTCTCCAGTTGTGGAACACAGGCTCTGGACGTGCAGGCTCAGCGGCCATGGCTCACGGGCCCAGCCGCTCCGCAGCATGTGGGATCTTCCCGGACCGGGGCACGAACCCATGTCCCCTGCATCAGCAGGCAGACTCTCAACCACTGCGCCACCAGGGAAGCCCAAGACCCAAATTTTAATTGCTTTTAATCCATGGTAATGGTCTATATAGTACATAAGAACTAATTATGAAGTTACCCTGGCCTCATTAATTTCTTCAGTAAAGAATCAGCAAAGGTCCTACAAAAGAAAATTTGCCATTTGCTATCACTAGTTTCCACATAATCTTAAGACTCATACTGAATTTAATTCAAGTTCCCCAAAAAATGGTTATTATGTTTTTTTTCCTTTACCCTTCTTATTTCTGCTGTAGAAAATCCAGATGTCTTGAGCTGCTCACATTCTTTATGCAAAGTTTTAAAGGCTTCCATCAAATCTTCATACTAAAAGAACAAGTTAAAAAATTATAAACTAGTGACTAGATCCAGTAGGCTTTTCTTAATCAGGTTATCTATTAAAGTGATTACTTAATCGGTATAGAACAGCATTTAAATATATCCTTAAACATTTATACAGGACACAAAAAAAGTTGGTGTATATAATCTGGCCTCTAAAGATTTCTCTGGTTACTTCCCTAACTAACACTCTATTCACTAGCTTTGTTGATCTTCTTTCAATCCCTGGATTATTCCACCTTCACTTTACACACCCTATTCCCTCTGAGAATACTCTGTGACTCCCTCACCATTTGCCAGGATAGCTCCTATTAATCCTTCAGGTCTCAGCACAGACACCACTATCCTCAAAGAAGCCTTCTCTAGCCCTGTACCTATTCCATATCAGAGTACCATGATATCAGAGTAAATATCATATAAAATTATAATTGCTAGTTACTTTAGACAGTGAGAGTCAGGAGGATAAGAATCATATTACTTGTGGAGACTTCTACATTCCTAGGGCCTAGCATAGTGCATAACCAATACAGGTGTGCAATAAAAAGTAGTTAAATGAATGAAAAAAATCACAACTCATCCAAAATTTTTTAAAAATAGGTCTTTTTGTGGATAATGACAGAAAATTAATAATATTTTTTCTTGACTGATCATATTCTGCAAGTCTGTAAATCATTCTAAAACTCTTCATTCAGAAAGACAATGTTCATTTTTTTTTTTTTTTTTGCGATACGCGGGCCTCTCACTGTTGTGGCCTCTCCCGTTGCAGAGCACAGGCTCCGGACGCGCAGGCTCAGCGGCCATGGCTCACGGGCCCAGCCGCTCCACGGCATGTAGGATCTTCCCGGACCGGGGCACGAACCCGTGTCCCCTGCATTGCCAGGCGGACTCTCAACCACTGCGCCACCAGGGAAGCCCACAATGTTCATTTTTTATTAGGCTCTCTGCTAAATGGCTAAATGTGTAAGTCATTTTATACATATACTTCAAACATGCTTCGAGGACAAACATGTCTTATTAATCCTTCCATTAATAATTAGCTGGGCGTGTTTAGTAAAAGCCTATTAATAACCTTCCTCCAGGGACGTCCCTGGTGGTGCAGTGTTTAAGAATCCGCCTGCCAGTGCAGGGGACACGGGTTTGAGCCCTGGTCCGGGAAGATCCCACGTGCCGCGGAGCAACTAAGCCTGTGCGCCACAACTACCGAGCCGGCGCTCTAGAGCCCGCGTGCCACAACTACTGAAGCCCACGTGCCTAGAGCCCGCGCTCCGCAACAAGAGAAGCCACCGCAACGAGAAGCCTGAGCCCCGCAACGAAGAGTTGCCCCCACTCGCCCCAACTAGAGAAAGCCTGCGCACAGCAACGAAGACCCAACACAGGCAAATAAATAAATAAATTTATTTAAAAAATAAAATAAAATAACCTTACTCCAGAGGAATTGGTTTCTATCAAATTTATTGATGTGCGGTCTTCCCTGGTGGCGCAGTGGTTGCGAGTCCGCCTGCCGATGCAGGGGACGCGGGTTCGTGCCCCGGTCCGGGAAGATCCCACATGCCACGGAGTGGCTGGGCCCGTGAGCCATGGCCGCTGAGCCTGCGCGTTCGGAGCCTGTGCTCCGCAACGGGAGAGGCCACAGCAGTGAGAGGCCCACGTACCACACACACACATAAAAAAATTTATTGATGTGGGAGGGTAGGGAGGATAAAATATTTCATATTTACAATAAATAAAATAAAATATAAAATAATAAAATAAAATATTTCATATTTACACCTCTCTATTTCTTACATTATGTAAAGCATTCAAAGGTAGGGGCTGCCGTGGTCTCATTCTGCTATACTTTTCTCAAGGCATCTACTGTAACATTTGACATAATTATTTGCATAAATCTTTCAACCCTAGAAATGTTGAGAGATCAATACTGACTCTATTTTGAGTGACTGCTATGGATGAAATATATTTCATATATATTTGGATGAAATATATTTCATCCAAAATACATGGATGAAAAAACATTTAGTTGATTGTTTCGATTAATACAAATTTTGAGCACATACCATATAGAAGCAACCCTACCAAACTCTGGAGGAAAACAAAGATGGATAAGACATGATATCTGTTTTCATAGATCTCATAATCTATTGGGAGAGACAGATTGACAGACTACTCACAACAAACTGGCACAAAACGGCCTACATACCTACTATAGAACAAAAGCACAAACACTAAACAGAGGCAAATTTTTTTCTTTTAAATCAAAGTTCTTTGAAATCTTAAGCCTAAATTCTTTCTTTCCATAGTCTTTGATCAGCAATGTGCTTTGAAATCCCAGGACCAGGAGCCAGACCAGCCAGAATCCTGAGTAGTCAAGAGTTTTAAGACCTTAAGGCCAGAACCCAGTATCACCCCAAAACTCTGGAGAGGAAAGTACACTGAAATTACAAATTTCTGGTCCTTTCTCTACCTTCTGCCTGACTGGAACATCCTTTGAGATCATAAGCTTGGCTTCTGTGTCTACACACAATCTTTGAAGGTGCTCACATGTACCAATTCGCCTGGCATACTGTCAATTTATACCTTTTGCTCCAGTGTAATTATGATAACCCCTTTCCTCTCTGATTTGGATGACAAATTATACAGTCACAGAACTGATCAACGAAGTATTCTGCAGTCCCAAGCCCAGGATCCTAACTACCCACAATTCTTTTTTTTTTTTTTTATTCAACCCACATTTATTTATTTATTTTTTAAACATTTTTATTGGAGTATAATTGCTTTAAATGTTGTGTTAGTTTCTGCTGTATAACCAAGTGAATCAGCTATACGTATACATATATCCCCATATCCCCTCCCTCTTGCGTCTCCCTCCCACCTTTCCTATCCCACCCCTCTAGGTGGTCACAAAGCACCGAGCTGATCTCCCTATGCTATGCAGCTGCTTCCCACTAGCTATCTATTTTACATTTGGTAGTGTATATATGTCCATGCCACTCTCTCACTTCGTCCCAGCTTACCCTTCCCCCTCCCCGTGTCCTCAAGTCCACTCTCTACGTCTGCATCTTTATTCCTGTCCTGCCCCTAGGTTCTTCATAACTTTTTTTTTTTTTTAGATTCCATATATATATGTTAGCATACGGTATTTGTTTTTCTCTTTCTGACTTACTTCACTCTGTATGACAGACTCTAGGTCCATCCACCTCACTACAAATCACTCAATTTCGTTTCTTTTTATGGCTGAGTATAAAATATGGAACACTTCATGAATTTGCGTGTCATCCTTGCACAGGGGCCATGCTAACCTTCTCTGAGTCATTCCAATTTTTAGTATATGTGCTGCCGGAGCGAGCACCACAATTCTTAAGTAATCAATTATTCTAAGATCCAAATTTCAGGGGTTTTTTTTCTATCCACATACTCTATCACCAAAAAGGTATTTGTGTGCAAAAGTCAATATTTTCATAAGTGATTACAGCTGAACATTAGCTGATAACTGTTTTACCTTTTGATGCCACTGGAAATACGGAGACAGCAAATAAACTAAAGTGAGATCAATATATATTTGAATGTGTGCACCTTGAAATCCACTACGGATAGCTTAAAAATACCATTTATATATTGTATACCTGTTTATTGGTATCAGCCACGGTTTCATCCTGAAGAAACTCACTTGGTACCTCAAGTTTTATTAAAAAACGAGCTAAATATGCTCTTTTCTTCAGTTCATTAGTCCTCTGAAGAAGCCAGTGGAGCACTGGGTAAATCACAGGTTTACTTCCAATCACCAGACCCTGACGAAAGTTACTCCTATAAAAAGAAAATAAACACACACACACACACACACACACACACACACAGAGGCTTATAAGTAAACCTTGAAAAGAGGTAACATTTGCTCAAAATCCAATTTACAATTTCCTGATTGCTTTCCATGATTATTTTAAAAAGATAAAACCAAGGCTAATCTAAAGTCAGTCTGCACATTAACAATAATCATAAAATTAGGCCTTTAATATATCACTGGAATACACAGGGAGGTTGTTTTGGAACCATTAACCGGTACAGTCAGCCTAAATACTTCACTTCATTGACTGGACAGGTTTAAGTCATTGTTTTTGTCTAGGATGGCAGATAAATGATAAAATGGAATCATGGATTTGCCTGACTTTTCTGATTAAGAGAAAGAACTGACTCACTTAAGACTCCTGCATGACAAAATAACATTAAGAATTCAAGATTATTTTGAAATTCAGTGATTTTCTGAGGCCACTGACTTAGAGAAAACAGGTATTGCCAGAAAGACTGACTGTGAAGGTTTGGATATTAAAGCACAGCTCTAAGAAAGCAACACTTGATCAGATTCTTACATGTCCGTGGCATTTCCTGGAGGTTTGTATTTAAGGATACCAAGAAGGCTCAACATCCTTTTGGCTGTCTGCTCTGGCATCTCCTCTCTGATATCAACAACTTGCTAACAAAGAAATTGAAAAAATGTTATTATTGTATATCTAACAAAGTACAATATTTAAACTCACCGACAAAATTGTTCTGCTAGAGCATAACAGTCACAATGGTCTCTTCAAAAACAGATTAAGTATGGAGGCCCCCAGATTCCAAGTGAGGGTACATACAAGTACAATCAGGATTCATATTAAGAAGGTCAAGCTTAAAAAAGTCTCAGTGGAAAAGACCAGTGTATGAGAGACATGAGCCAACTTGCAACACAATAAAACCTTTCGTAAAAGCATCTTCATTCCAGGACCAAATCTATTTATGTTTGGAAGTAGACAAATAATTTCTAAATAAGGTACAAGTAGATAATTTAGTTTTTGAGCTATTAAGAAACCTTAAAGATCATCTACTATCTACAGCTTTACAGGCATGGAAAATTAGGCCCAGAGAGGTTAAATAATTTGCCCTAGATGCACAGATATTTAATGGCAGAAACTGGCCTTCTTGCCACCCTTTTCATCACAGAGAAAAAGAAAACTCTTACCTTTGGGTCAATCTCAGCCAGAACATCACTGAGAACTTGTAATAGTTGCATTGGCTCCAGGGAATCAAATGTGATTAAGTTATAGTTCTTCCTAAAAGGCTCCTTATTGAGATTGTCCACGATGAATTTGATTTGATCACTCATAATTAGGTCTTATAATTTATACTAAAGAGTAAAAATACAGAAAAAAATTCCTCAATATTGGTAACAAAAGTTCTGTATTAACAAAATACAGTCAACAGAAAGTCAGTATTAAGTTCATAGGAAGTAGGCATGGGAAGTATTCTACATGGCATATAAAATGCTGTGAAGGGGTTATTTTGTTGAAAGAAAAAGAGTATGCAGACTTTCTTAGGAATGCTACAGTACATACTGTTAATATTTAATGACCTGTTTTTGTATATGCATCTGATAGCAATCATCTGAATTAACATTGAATTAATGTGGACAAATGAATACAAAATCCACCGACATTAACATTTCTCCCACTCAGCTTCACAATTTCTACCTAGAGGTAAAAACTTGTTAGCCTGTAAACATACTTCTAATATATATATTTTTTTAATTAGCAGCCCACATTAATCCAAATTACCAATTTCTCTGGAAAATCAGATCTGGCAACCCTGGACCCACTAGGTACATGGCCACAACCACCTGAAGCTGGGTAGAGGCTGCAAGCTTCAGCCTTGGGGGTGCACTCTTTGGTTTTGTTTTGGGTTTCCTCCACCAGGTACTCTTCACACATTGATGCATCAACTCTGCCACCCTTGAGTAATTAAGGCCTTCATTTCCTTTGCCTTCAATAGTTCCAGTCTCTGCCTCTCCCATTCCAAATCATTTTGTAGGCGTCTCATTGCCTACAAAATAAAGTCCAAACTTCTTGGATTTTGAGACCCTTTAAGATCTAGCTCAATTTACAGTTTCTCAATATTATTTCCAATTGTTACCTTACACCCTTCCAAACTTCAGCTGACTGAAATAAGCACTGCTCCCTAAATAGCTTTTCCATCTCTGCCTTCCGTTAATGCTGTGTTTTCTGCCTAGGACTGTTCTCCCTTCCCCCCCCCCCCCCCCCCCCCCCCCCCCCGGTCTCCAGAGGTGCAAATCCTAACCATGTTTCAAGCCCTGCCCTCCAAATCCAAGTTCCTCTAGGAGATCTTTCTCAAGCTATCCCCCAGTTCTGCATCAGAATAGCAGCATTTGCCCTCCAAGCTGACCACTTTATCTGCACTGCTCTCCTGGAGTTACTTTTCTGTTTTGTACTAGTTACTTACCGACAGTTTCTCTTCTCTACTAAACTGTAAATTCCATGAGGACATATCTGTGCCTAATTCTATCTCTGAATATCCACTGCATCTAAAACAGTGACTTCTTCCACTAGACTGAATTTGTTCACAGGCCCAAGGCCAGAAAATAAGCATAAGCCTAAATAGAGTGGCAGTGAGGAAGATCATAACTTTTAAAAAAATTGATTACCTGATTATTTAACTGCTGAAACAGTTTAACCAAGGCTATTAGTGTTTCTTGCACACAGATATCACTTGTTTAGTATGAGAAAAAGTGGTAGAAATTTGCAGACAGGCAATTTTTTAGAGTAGCTATTTTTAAAACTGAATTAAAAAATGAACTACTAAAAAAAGAAATAAAGAGGGCTTCCCTGGTGGCGCAGTGGTTGAGAGTCCGCCTGCCGATGCAGGGGACACGGGTTCGTGTCCACGAACACGGTCCAGGAGGATCCCACATGCCGCGGAGCGGCTGGGCCCGTGAACCGTGGCCGCTGGGGCTGCGCGTCCGGAGCCTGTGCTCCGCAATGGGGGAGGCCACGGCAGTGGGAGGCCCACGTACCGCAAAAATAAATAAATAAATAAATACACACATACATACATACATACATACTTCAGTGCTCCCTAATAGCTCCTAACCATGAAATGAAGAGATGCTATTTTATTTAAGACATTCATTGGAGCTGCATGCACCTTGCTCTGAAATAGTTTTTAAAGTGGGTGGGTGGAGCTAGATGCCTAACATTGAAATGTAAAAATATTATCATTTCCTCATAAGTATGATAAAATTATGAGTAAATGATTATTTTTGAAAAATAAGCCAAAAGATGGTACAAAAGATAACCAATGTGGTTTAAAATTTTGAAGTTTCCTCCATACTGTTTCCTTTAAGCTATAAAAGGAAAACTTTACATAAATGAAATAAAAATCCACACTGGAGATGCAAATTTTCCACTGTTGAAAGTATTTTAAGTATAAGTCCACGTCACAACCTTCACACACAGATATATTAATTTTTAACTCTTTAGAAATTATATACATGTAGAAATTACACATACACAAAACGTAACATATACACACAGATATATATTCTTTTTTCCCTTCCCAAAACCAGAATACTTGGACAAACAAGTAAAACGTTCCCAGGAGACAAAGATGTACTGAACAGGTAGGTTGTCTGTGCCCAGTGGGCTCTGCGCTCTAAAATTAGCAAAAGCAATCACTCTCCCTCTTCCAAAGGAAAGTCGCCACACTAATTCACAAGCACTCACCCACATAAGAACCCGAGAGGGTGGGGGAGAAGAACTGAAACCAGGACATGCGTTTATCTGGCACAACTCGGCACAGAAACGACGCTGCCCTGGTCCCAGGCTGGCACGCACGCTGGACCAGCAGCCTCCCAAGATTCCCCAAAATAGTATCTCCCCCACCCCCTCACGCCCCAGGGCTCGCGAGAGCGGACAGAGGACCCCACGTCAGATCCAGGCACCTCGCGAGGGCAGCTCTGGGCTCCCCTGCGGTTCATCCCGCGGGGGAGCCGCCCGGATCACTGCGAGGCACCACAGGGGCCGACCCCCGATGTTGGGGTTGAACTGCTGCTGCCCCTCCGTTCTCGAGGTGCTGCACTGGGAAAGGAAGGAGTTCTCTCCTACTTAGGGGTTTGGGGGAGCTTCCGACCGCGGCTTGGCGAAGTTACCTCAAATTCTCCTCACGAAACCACTTCCCCCCCCGGAGGCATCCGGGCTCTAGTGAGTTCCTAGAGACGAGCTCCTTGGCAACGGTTGCTAGGCCGTGGACACATCACTTCCGGGGGCGGGAGGGTCGGCGCGTTTCCGCGAGGCCCCGGGCGCGCGCTCTGTGGCCAAGGCCCTGGAGGCGAAAGGCGGAGGGAGGGGGGCCCACCTGCAAACTAGGTTCACAGGTTCTGAGCCACTGCGGACAGCTTAGAGAGTTGGGGGTTGTTACCGTGGCAATAAACTTTCCCAAGCGTCCTGCAGTTTGCAGTTTACGAAACACTCTCTTCGTTTTTCACCCATGTTAAATTCGTGTGCTCTTTCCTCCTTCCCTCCTTCCTGCTTTCCTTCCCTCCTTCCTTCACCAAACATCGGTGATGACATCTTTGAGGCAGGGCCAGTGGGATTTGGGTTGAGAAAGCATTTAGCCTGGGCTTCAAATTTAGATTTTTGACAGAAGTATCTCCAAATTAGGTTACACGTAGGAACAATTGTAGTCTCTTCTGTGAATTGTAGATTAACAGAAGGCACATTCATCATAGAGATGTCAGCTTCTTTGTCACATTATTGGGCCACATAGCCCGTACTGGGAATTAATTTTTTTCATCCAGAGTTTCTTTAATATTCTGAGAGCCTAAAAAAAAAAGGAAATGGCCTAAGGCTCTCTTTGGCTTCTGAGAGTCTATTTTTAGGCGCCTGCAGAAATGAATATAGTTCGTACATTTTCATGCGGTTCACGTTCTACGAGGTAGGCGTGGGGGGCGGAGATCTTCATGTCTAGATCACAGAGGAGGCCAGGAAGACTGGAGCCGAGAGAATCCCGGGACTGCACTAACTGGCTTCAGGGGAGAGTTTAATTGATGAATGGTATTTTGAACTGCCCCTATTAGGGTGGAAACCACTGTACCCCGTGATGTCAGCTGGCAATGGAGAAATGAGAAGAAAAAAAAATGAAATTCCTCACACCCTGAAAACTTAGTTGCCTGCTCAAACATCTTGGAAGAAACCAACTACAGATTTAGCATCAGACTTACAAAATAAAGCAAGACAAAACAAAAAAAATTCCATATTAGGCATCTCCTGTAGGCCCTGCTCTTTGCTGGCTGCTGGGGATGCAGTGGAAGGCAGGGAATTACCTGGCCCCTGTCCTCACGGAGCTGACAGTCTATGCAAGAAGAGAGACAATTGAACAGGCAACACCAATATAACTATGACAAATGCTATAAAGAAGGACCCAATGATGAGAGAGTCCAGATGAAGGGTCACAAGTTTATTTGGAGCTGAAGGGATTGTACTGTTAGGAGAGGTTCCATCGGACAATGTGACGTTTAAGGGTCAGTAAAAATTAGCCAAACAAGAAAGGGGAGAGTTTTTTGGGCAGAGGGAACAAAACATTCCAAGAAGGGTACATTGCTGGCTGCAGGGCGCTTGGAGAGAAACTAAGACAGGTCCCAGCTCACAGATGCTCAAGACTAGCTGGAGGAGGCAACACTTAAAACCTTGAAAAATTAAATAACTCTGAGAGAAACAATAAAAGGTGCAAACAAGGGATTATATAATTACTTGATCCTATTGGGTGTGTTAGGAGATTCTCCTGGCTCCCTGGATTTGGGTATTGGATTGCCATTGTATGGCCTCACGTGAGATTTCTTTTCCTCATCTCTAAAATGTGGCTATAATAATACGAGGATTACATGAGTCGATATGGGTTAAGCGATTAGAACAGTGCCCGATACTGGAAGAGCTAAGGACATTTTACCTTTTTTGTCCCCTTTTTTTTAAAAAAATGAGATGGTTAGATTTGCTCCTTCTATAGTCTAAAGATGTCAGCTATACAAAGGTAAGAGTGGCTTTTCTAGTAGTTTTTAGTTCCTCCTCTGCCTGTTGCTGCTATTACAGTTATAAGAACGTGTCAATTCAAGTAAGCAATGGAATCTACTCTTTGCACTCAAACTTGATTTTGTGCTTAATGTGATTGCTCTGGAACACAGGAAAGAATTGGAAGCCAGTCTGCATGCTTCCTGGGATCCATATACTGAGAAGCTTATATTCCAATCTGGAGCAAAGAAGAGAGACACTGAGCAGCCTTGCACATGTTGGGTCCCTGCCTATCTATCAGACCCACACACAGACCAAAGGAAGACTTGTAACCACTTGTAACCACCCCTTGATTCATTTAAGATAAAAAGATTCATTGAGGTATCCAAGAAGAGCTTACCAAGCAACAATTTCACAACAGTGGAGGCATTGCTGAGTACATCCCAAGCTTAGCCACACACACGAAGGCTTTTTTTTCCTTAGATGCTTTACTGAGTCTTCCTTGTAAACCCCCAAAGCTGCCTCTTGGCTGAACTATAGTTGACACTTTTAACAGGTGAAGGGAAGCCTCAGTCATGTGAGACAGCCTCTCTGAAAGATTCCCACTCCTACCCTGACTCTTTTTTTTAATAGCTTATTAAGATATAATCCACATACATACAATCCACCCATTTAAAATATACAATTCAGTTGCTTTTAGCATCTTTACAGAGTTGTGCAACCATTACCACTATCTAATCCAAGAACATTTCATTACCCCAAAAAGAAACCCCATTCCCTTTAGCCATCATCTCCCAGTTTGCTTAATGTGATTAAGCAAACCCACCACCACTTCTCAGCCCCTGGCAACCATTAATCTGCTTTCCTTCTTTATGGACTTGCCTTTTCTGGACATTTCATATAAATGGAATCATAAAATATGTGGCTCTTTGTGTCTGGCTTCTTTCACTTAGTTGTAATATTTTCAAGGTTCATCCAAGTTGTAGCACATATCAGTACTTCATTCCACTTTATGGTAGAATAATATTTCATTGTGTGGATTTTTGTTCATCCATTTATCTATTAATAGACATTTGGATTGTTTCCACCTTTGGGCTATAAAAAACAGTGCTGCTATGAACATTCATGTACATAACTCCACTGTCTCATGGATAAAGCACTTCCATTAGCTAAGTCAGGTAAGCAAGGTATGCACATCAGGGACATGGGTAAATGGAGGGGTGGCCTTTCTTGGATTTGTCTTTTCCTTTCAATTCTTGTTAATTTTGGCTTCTTGGGTGCTCATGGTTGCAGACTATGGGACCTAAGATATGGATTCTTTAGCAGTTTTTGGTTGTAAAATCAGACTGTTGTTGAAACATACTCTACCCTTGCTACCAAAGCACTAAAAGAAAATGCTGTTATTTGGTATTATCCTTTAAATGTTCACCAGCCACCAGTGGAGGAGAAGGTGGGGAGGAGTGCGGAGGAGATGAGAGAGAAACTGGAAGCTGCCCCTTCTAGCTCCCTTATTTAACCTTATAGATACTGCAAAGACCATCCACAGTTGTGAACCTCTGCTCTGGTTATTCAGAGGGGAAAAAAAAATCACTCCTGGTCAAGTGTTTTTTCAAGACTGAGTTTAGTACTAGATAAAAAAAATAAGGAGAATGGTCATTATTTCATGTAATTGTAAAGTCCAAGGAAATCACTACCTTCAGGTATGGTTTGATCCAGGAGCTCAGTGATGTCATCTTAACTTTCTTTCTCCCTCCATCTTCCTGTCTCTCGTCCCCACTTTTCTCTGAATGGGCTGTTAGGAGCAAGAGGCTTACATTCTTCAAGCATAGCATCCTCAATAAAAGTAGAATCTTTGCTTCAATAGTTCCAGCAATTTCCCAGTGCAAATTCTCATTGGTCTGAAATGTGTCAGATCATTCTTGAATCAATTGTTATGACTCTGCTGGACACAGTAATTGATTGGGTAAGGGTGGTTTCCCAAAAGAAAGGGCTGGATTTTCTTACCAGAGGTAGAGACACTGTGCAAACAAGAACAACAGATGTCCCGTTCAGGTGGTCAGGGAAGGTGGTTAAATCTCAAAAGTTGGGTAAGCAAAACCAGAAATGAGTCTGCTTATTGTGGAGAGTTTGTGTGTTAGTGCGAACCTTCTCCCTGATTTCCTTCCAACAAATTATCTTTCTTCAATGCAGACTCCCATCATGGGCCAAATGAGGTCTTGGGATAACAGCAGACCTTCCAAATCCCTGTAAAAATCTGAGGATGCCATGAACTTAATGTCTCCAGCCCCTTCTTATTTCAGAACTTTCAAACAAGAACTTTCCTGTGCAGAGTACAGGGAAGCCAAGCCAATTTTCTGTTTTTGGTATTAAATTTAGACCTTTCATCCTGACCATGAGATATTTCTGGATTCTGCATGAGTATTCAGCGAATGCCAGTGTTCAAGATGCTATCCCATCTGGGGCTACTCTGCACACTGCCCACTTTATCTCATTCTTTTAAAACTGGGAAAAATGACCCAGACATAGGAACAAATTCAGAAGTAGGTTATTCCGTTATCCATTAATTGTCATTTAATGCCTTTGCCATCTAGGTTATTTGGAGATGAAAGAAATTAAATTTAAACCGAAACCTGAATTGAGCTTTGCAGAGACCCTAAATTGTCTCTGCTCTGGCAATTTAATCTTGTGGGTATGTTTAGCAGCAGAATCTGCTTTCCTAAAATGTTAAAAGGTAAATAATATGTGAAAAGTTAAACTGCATGGATGGGATTCCAGAGGTCTTATTAAATGTGTGCCTGGTACTACATTTTTGTCAAATGGTTTTTTAAAATGGATTTTGTGAGATTAATGGGTAATGTAGAGGAGCCAAAATAATATGCAATTCATATTAGTTCTTTGGTTATAATTATGGGCTGAAAAATAGAATGCACCTAACATTCTTACTGTGCTCAAATAATAATTATAGCATCACTTATTGAGCGCTTACTGTATGTCAGGGACTTTGTTAAATACTTCACGTATGTGTCAGAATTTATTAAAATGTTAATTTATGTGTGTACTCCTTCTGTTTCCCCTCCTCTTGAAGCAATTTGCATTGCCTTGAGTTTTACAGGCTGAAATTAGAAACAGTACTTATGCCTTTTGTAAAGGTCTGAAGTCTTTAGAGGAGCTTATACTGGTTGTCCTCAAGGGGGGAGTGGAGAGGAAAGTTCCTATTAGAGTAAGAAGAGAGTAGAGAGATGCTAAGAAGATTGGGAAAGGATCACAGGTGGTAAGTTTGGGGCAGCTCTTGAGGAGGCCACACCATCAGTCCGGTGGCTTCCAGTGTGGCCCAAGCTTTCCTTGTCCCAGGTCTGACATGGAAGCATCAATGCCATTGGACCTAAAAGGACCAGGCAGCCTGGGATGATGGGTGGGTGACCAAGCAAGCACCACGATGGGCCATCAGCAGAAGACTGCAAGTGATTCTCTGAGGCCTTGTCACTGCAAAAGAACCCAGAGACTTGCAGCCCCCAGGAAGTGTGTGAGGGAGAGATGCTCAGTAATGACAGGATGGGGGCTCAGAGTTGGATTTCAGTTGATTATAAAATAATATACTTCCTCTAGCAAATCTGAGTTGTGAACTAAAATGAGTGACCTCTGCATCAGTCAGCTTCCTGGCAGGATAAAGATGGCACATTCTGGACAACTGATGAGAGCTTAATAAAGGACTATGTATAAAGGTGTGGGCGGGGTTTAGGGAAACCAGCAAGGGTCCAGCAACAAAGGCAGCTATTGCATCCCTAAACCTGAAGCAGCCAGAGAAGGGAACAGGCACCAGAAGCCCAACACAGCAGCTGTATGGAAAAGGTTACCCAACAGGAGCCTTTAGATACAGCCAGTCTTGAACTCACTCTCCTTCCACTCTCTGATCTCCTGCCTGGCCTTCCCTTCGCTAAACCCAACAGGGAACCAAAGGAGCAGGCAATCCCTTGAAGACCATCCATGCAGACTGGCCTCCCAAGGGAGAAAATGGCAGAGTGGGGATCTGGAGGGGCAGATGGACTGAATTATAAATTGAATTATACAGTCAAAATGATGGGCAGGAAGGCCCTGTGAGGCCACCCAAGCCACCGCCGCATCTCTAAGCTTCCCTGGTTCTCCAGCTGAAGATCTAGGCATCGGTGGAGTTAGGTCTAATTCTATTTCTGCACACTGCCCACACCCACGTCATCTCATTTAATCTTCACAATAGGTCTGCAAGGACAGTATTGCTTTTTCCATTTTGTAATTAAGGAAACTGAGTCCTGGAGAGTTAATAGAGGGCCCAAGGTCACATAGCCAGCAGCTGGCTGAGCCAAGATTCACACACAGGTCTCCCTGATCCCAAAGCTATTTACACCAACCCACTAAACTGTCTCAAAACTGGCTCAGCGGAGTCTGGAAGAAGGATCATAAATCAGGCCGCTGAGGCAAAGTGATTTTCTGTGTGAGGCAGAGGGATTTTCTATGTGTGAGGGCCAGGGTTAACATGCTATCTGGCTTTCTCTGCCTACAAGGGCTTTGCCAAGGAAACTCTTTTCTTTCCCAGGTAGGGCTAGTGGTTTGAAATCCAAGCGCTTACCCTGGAATCAAAGAGGGAGAAGATGGAGAGAAAACACTTGGCTGATGATGGGAAAAAAGTGTATTTTCATTTCAGATGCCTTTCAAGTTCTTTTTTTTCCAGCTGAGTGTTGGTGTATTTATAGAATTCAGGGGGAGTATTTAAGGGTAACCAACAGTGGAGCTGCATTTTGGGACATCAGGAAGCTCAGAATCATGCAGGAAAATGTTGATGGGGTGGGACAAGAAAAGGCCAGGAGCAGCAGGGCACAAATCTTCTTCTTCATGTTGTCAAGACCTTTTCTCCCTTCTGGGATGATGACGTCAAATCAAGGTCTATAAGAGTGCTATAGATGGAATATAGAATCAAAATGACGGGCAAACGGATGGAAGGCTGAACAATTTGTGGTATAAACATACGGCAGAATATTATTCAGCCATAAAAAGAAATGAAGTATGAATACATGTTGCAACAGGGATGAACCTTGAAAACACCTTAAGTGAAAGAAGCCAGACACAAAAGGCCACATATTGTATGATTCCATTTATATGAAATATCTAGAAAAGCCAAATCCATAGGACAGAATGCAAGCTGGTGATTGCCAGGGGCTGGGGCGGTGGTGGGGGTGGGAGAATGTGGAGCAAAGGCTTCAAGGGTATGGGATTTTCTTTGAGGACGATGGAAACCTGGAAATAGACAGAGGTAGTGGTTGCACAATACTGTGAATGTACCAAATGCCACTGAATTTTCCCTTTAAAAAGGTTAATTTTATGTTATGTGAATCTCACCTCAATTTTTTTAAAAAATGATGGGCAGTCAGGCCCTTAGGAGGTCACCCCAAGTCTTCCAAGCTGTGTTTGCTCCCTATGGTTGAAGTTCCAGGAGCTGCATGGTATACGGTCTGATTTCATTCTAGGTTTCCCTTCTCTCTCTACTCCTCCGACCACTCGTTTCCATTCAGTTGCTCAGACAAAACAAACCCATCCCAGCCTCAAGATCTTTGCACTGCTGTTCCTTCTGCCTGGCCGTTCTTTCCCCAGATCTTCACCAGCCTGGATCTGTCTCCTCAGCCAGGTCACAGCTCAAATGTTAGTTTCTCATCTAACATCTGAGGAGGTCAGGAAGTCTTTCCTGACGCTGTTACTTAAAGTAATACACCCACCAGTCATTCTCCATCATTGTGCTCTGCAGACTGTCTGTTATGGCCCATTAGTGGGTACTGAAATCAGTTTAATCATTAAATCAGTTTAATGTAAATCATGATTAACATTTTTAAAAACTGAAATTAAGTGGAATAGAAAATATCACACAGAATAAGGGTAAATATTTCTTTGACAGAAATATTTTTGCTGCATTCAAACCACTCCAAATTTATTGGCTTAAAAACAATACCTTTTGGGACTTCCCTTGTGGTACAGTGGTTAAGAATCTGCTGCCAAAGCAGGGGACACAGGTTCGAGTTCTGGAACGGGAAGATCCCACATGCTGCGGAGCAGCTAAGCCCGTGCACCACAACTACTGAGCCTGTGCTCTAGAACCCGCAAGCCACAACTACCAAGCCTGCGTGCCACAGCTACTGAAGCCCATTCTCTGCAACAAGTGAAGCCACCTCCCACCTCAATGAGAAGCCCGCACACCATAACGAAGAGTAGACCCCACTGGCCACAACTAGAGAAAGCCCACGCGCAGCAACGAAAACCCAATGCAGCCTAAATAAATAAATATTTTTTAAAAAAACCCTTTCCCCCCACAAGTCTGTGGATGAGCTCAGCTGGGCAGCTCTTCTGCTCCATGTGGTATCTCCTGGGTCATCATGTGACTAAGTTAGGCTGGGAGCTTGTCTGGGGCTGGAACATCCAAGATGGCTTCCCTCCTTTCTGGGGTCTCAGTGCTGGCTGCCATTTCTCCCTCGTGTGGACTCTCTCTTTCTCCTTGTGGTGTTTCATCACTCAGTGGTCTAACCTGAGCTTCTTTACATGGCAGCTGGGTACTAATGGCATAAAAGTGAAAGCCACCAGGCCTCTTAAAGCTGAGGCCCAGAACAAGTACAGTGATCATTTCCATTGGTCAAAGCAAGTCATAAGACCCTCTCGGGTGCAGAGTCCTAACCACTGGACTGCCAGGGAATTCCCTAGACTCTACCTATTGACTGCGGAGTGGCATGTGCATACCAGGAATGATGCTTGCCAAACTGCTGGCAGATATCTTCACAGACAATCTACCACAGCTGTTCTGTGAAAGTTTCATTTCTGCTTAATGAACATGCATGGGTGTTCACTGGGTCACACAATAAGCATATTTCTTGCTGTGAATCACAGTCAAAAGGTTTAAAAAACACACTTCTTCCACATCCCTTTTTTAATATCTTCCATAGCACTTAGTACTCTCAGAACTTAATTTACTTTATTATGTCACCCCCATGAGAATATAAGCTCTCTGAGGACTTGTCTGTCTTGTTCACTGCTATATCCCCAGCACCTGTCAGGGCCTGGCACCTAATTGGTGCTTAATAAACATCTGTTGTTGTTGAATAGGTAGTAAGAGTTATTATTAGGTGCTGAGCAGTTAAAAGAATTATCTCATTTAATTCGTTTAACACATTTGAGCTCCTACTGTGTGCTGGTGAGACAACAGTGAACAAAACAGACAATAATTGCTGCCACAGAGTTTACATTAGACTAAGATACTAGAATAGTATTGAGTAGATTTGTTGATGTTATTTTGACAGATAAGGAAACTGAGAGTCAGAGGACTCAGTCAATTTACCCAAGGTCACATAGCTAATAATTTCACCCTGATACCTGGCTCTTCTCTACCCTGCCGCAGAGGCTGGGCTTTGCCCAGAGATGGGCCTAAGTGGTTACTGATCTCAATTCCTGCAACTGCTTCTCTGAAGGATCAGACATCTTTCTGGGAATCAGGCACAAGGTAGTGGGAAGAGGAGAGCCCCATGACCTCAGGGTCCCTGCCTTCCCCACTCCCTGCCCCCCCCCACTCCGTGATGACGTCTCACACCTGGGGTGTTGCAGATTTGAGCCACAGGTCTCAGTCACCCCCGACTGTCTTATCGGCATGTGACATCCCCAAGTGGCTGGGGCCTGCAGGCCTGGCAAAGAATGCAGCCCGAACAAAAATAAACCTGCCACATTCTTTGGCAGCCCCCTGCCCCTTCCCGCTCTCCAGCCATCCATCCTCACAGCAGAGCCTGCCAACGAAGGCCGAGAGAGGGAGAACAGGGTGGAGGAAGTACTGCTGCAGTCCAACCCTGAGAAAGAGAGGGAGAGGGGAAGAGAGGAAGAGAAAGAGAGAGAGAGATCACCTTATATGGGAACGTGCGCAGACAATATGTGGCAATGGCTTAGAGGGCAGCAGAGGTCAGATACCAGACAGATGGAAGAAATTAAACATGGGACAGAGAGTGTTCCTGGGCCCTGAAAACAGCTCTTGTTTCACAGCGAGTTCGCACAAAACCTGGCCCGTTTTCCTTTTTAGCCTAGGCCAAGCAAGATTTGCGTCCTAAACGCTACATGACTTTGAATCAGGCCCCTGACTCTGGCTGGCCGAGGTCTCAATCCTCTCAAGTCATTTCTCTGACGAACAAAATTCCTCTTTGCAAAAAAAAAAAAAAAAGACGGGGCCTGTTTCCCAAGAGTTTCCAATACCTCTCCAAAGCACATAAATTTGCTGTTAGTGAGTAAATACCCCTTCATTTCGCATTCATTCATTCATTCAACAAATATTGAGGACCAATTATACCCCATGCACTGAGCCAGGGTCTGGAAAGACAGTGTTGTTGTTGATGATGATGATGATGATGATGATGATAATAGTCGTAATAATAATAATAATAGTTACCATGTGTTGATTTGCACTCATCTGGTAATGTTTCAGTTCATAATAATTTACTTAGTACCTTCCATGTTCTAGTCATTGGTGATACTGAATGTTGACCTAGAATCATCTGGTCCCTGCCCTTGTGGAGTTTACAAGGGAGTGGGGGAGTAGAAGTGACAGATATTGAACAAGTGATCCCCCTGGATCCTCACAACAGTTTTTTGAGTTAGTTACCATTACCATCTCCATTTTATACGGGGTTTTTCAGCTTCAGCGTTACGGACATTTTGGGTTGGATCATTCTGTGCTCTGTGTGTGTGTGTGTGTGTGTGTGTGTGTGTGTGTGTGTGTTTGGGAGCAGCTCTGTGCACTGTAGGATATTTTGCAATATCCCTGGCCTCCACCCACTAGGCATCAGTAGCAATAACCAACACCCTCAGTTCCTCCAGTTGTAACAACCAAAAAATGCCTCTAGACATTGCCAAATGTCCCTGGGGGACAAAATTGCTTCTGGTTGAGAATCACTTTTTTCAACAGATGAGGAAGTAGGAGGGGTTATAAAACTTCCTTAAGGTCATACCACTGGCATGTAGGGCTCACACCTCCGTCATTTTGATTCCAAAGCCCACGGGCCTAACCATTACAGTGTGAAAACCTGTATCCTTGACAACAGATGACTCTGGGTTTGGATGATTGTAGACCTCACTAGCTCATTTCACAAAATGGAAGTCATCTGTGTTAGTTCAGATCCTCTGAGAAGCAGATACCACGTTGAGCACAAATTTGCAGATTTACTGAGGATTTATTTATTTATGCCTATGAGGGATAAAGGGCAAGGGAGTGAGAATAGGCAAGAGACTGTTCAGACTGTGATGCTGGTCTGATACCTTGGAAGGAGAGGGGGACAGAAGGTTTGGGTAGGAAGAGCCTTGGACAGCAGCACAGTTCTAAGAAAGTTTTGGCCATGCTGAAAGGGAGTTCCCCAGCCACAGTCAGCTGTGAGAGGGATTCCAAGTCGGGCAGCAATGGGGCTTCACTAGCACGCGCAGTGTGCTCTGTTATTGGCTGGGAGCAGCCCGGGGAGGTATGGCCTTGGCATGAGCTTGGTGGATCCAGAGGGGTGAGAACTAGTGCTGTCAGTCAACCATGCTCTTCGAAGCAGACACTCAGGAAGGAGTTCTGAGTGGTGCACTCCAACCATGGCTGCCACATCATCAGAGAAGTGCTGCCCAGTAGTTACAGTCACCTTAAGACAAGGAGATAAAGGCACTGGAGATGCAGTGGGCAAAAAAGCCAGGTTGGCATCCTTTAAGCAAAAGGGTTCATTTTCCTTGCAATGTCTTAAACTTCTTAGTGAACTTTGAAGTCAGCTCTAACTTGGGTACCATCAGCAAGGAGGTAAAGAGTGCAGTCTTGAGGGTCTAGTTTGTAGTTTGTGAAAGTGGGCACTCTCTGAGCCTCAGTTTCCCCATGCATGTAATGGAGTTAACCTGCTTTATCTCATAGGGTTGATGTGAGGATTGAATGAATGTTCATGGAATTGCTTTTCAGAAGAAGATGGAGGTCCTCCTGCACAAACTTTCTGCCCATCCTTTGGTTTTGTAAGGACATCTCCCTGCTAGCCACCCTCTCATCCTTCCAACTAAGATTCATCTTGGCATATACCCAAGGGACAACAAACTAGTATCCCCAGGGCTAAGTATGACAGATAGGCAAGTTGTGTTTGGCTCACAGAGCACTAAACAAACAAACAAGCAGAATGAACCAACATCTGAAAATCGAGATATTTCAGGATGAGGCCAATCAAAACCAGTGAGACTCAATTGCATTTGTTGGGACTGTCTGGATTTCTGGAAATCTGGATATACTATGTGGAAGCTTGGCTTAAGCTGAGAAGAGGCTTCCTGCTTCAGATGGGACATGCACTGACCTGTTTGCCACAGTTCCCCCTGCTCCCTACCATGTGTGATCCGGAAGCCACTGTCAGTTGCTGATTATCGTCACGTTTGTGCTGCCGTTCTTCCTAGAATAACATTCCTTTGTCTCGTGTACCTATTGAAGGGGAACGTGTAGACCAGGAAGCCTATGTTCTTTCTTGTATCTGCTCCTACTTCACTCACTTAGACCATCTCCTGGTGCCTGTAGCATCCAAGTTTACCTTTAAGCTTGCCATCCTTTTAAGCCCTTCTGGAATCTTCTTCCTAAAATTATCCCTGCAATTTCATAAGAAATCTCTACATTACACCTAGAATCTTCCCCCACCACTGACTCCTTCCTCTAGCCTTCCCACTATGCACCAGTCTTCTTCTCCACACCCACCTCCCCTGCCTTGTTCCTGGGACATTGCCTTCCTCTCATGGGAAGGCCACCCTCATACCCTCTTTCCTCATTCAAATTGACTTCAAGACCCAGGTCAACCCCCACCCCGATTCAACCATGCCGGGCTACAATGAAATTGTTCTGGGAACTCCTAGTACAGTGAGAATCTGAACCACACACACCAGCACTCAGCTCCATAGCTGTTGAATGAATGAATGAGGGGATAATCTACATGAGTTGCAATAATTAGAAAGCAGGGTCAAGATTAGGACAAAATAAACAAAAATGTTAGTGGGAGCTATTTTGATAGGTTATGGGTGATTCTGGCTTTTCTTTATTCCTTTTAGTTTTTCCTACAATTGAGAAAAAAAGATAATAGTGAAAAGGAAGTAATGTGAGTCTGGTTTAAACATCTAGACTATAAGCAAGGTGAGGGCAAGGACCAAGTGTTAATTCTGATATATCCTCCTAACTCCCAGCAGCAGGGCACACACAGTGAGCTAGGGAGAGCTCCCTGGGAGCTAAATTAACAGCACCAGGGCTTATAACAGAGACTGTCGATTCGCTTCTCGAAAGCTTCTTAGTGAAGATGTCCCCCTTTCCTCTTTCAGACTCTCCAAACCCCAATTTTGTGTGGTGTCCTCTGCCTCTTCTTCACTGCCGTGTGCTTCATGGAAGAAGAGTCCAGTCCCAACCCCTGCACTGATCAGTCTAGCCCAGGGTTTCTCAACCTCAGTACTATTGACATTTTGGGCAGGATAATTCTACTAATCTTGTTGAGTTGTTGTACGTGCCACCTTGGAGTTTACTTGTTATATGAAGTAAAATTTTCCTTAATGTTGAAGTGTTTAAGCTAATTTGAGTTGTGCCTTTCTGTTGCAGCATCTTAACCAACCCAGGGATGTCTTAAAGACATTGCACTCACATACAAATAAAACGACCATCAAAAACAGTGATGATCTGGGTGGTTGAGGGCAGATATCAGCATCTGGAGTTGGGGATAGGTGTGTCAATTAATAGTCCCTTTTTTTTTTTTTTTTTTTTTGCGGTACGCGGGCCTCCCACTGCTGTGGCCTCTCCCGTTGCGGAGCACAGGCTCCGGACGTGCAGGCCCAGCGGCCACGGCCCACGGGCCCAGTCGCTCCGCGGCACGCGGGATCGTCCTGGACCGGGGCACGAACCCGAGCCCCCTGCATCGGCAGGCGGACCCCCAACCACCGCGCCACCAGGGAAGCCCCTAATAGTCCCTTTTGAGTACCATTGCTGATCTAAAGCTATTCCAGTTCTACGTGAAATTTCTGATAACCTGTGCAGATGCTGAGACAGAGAGAGAGGAGTTTAATTTCTTTTGCAAAACAAGGAGCAATATCTGGACTCAAACCCACTATGTCCCATCATATGAAAACTGCTGCAAAACACCAAGTTCTGTAGTTGTTAAGCTAATATTTCTGGGAGTCTACCAAACAGCCTCTAAGATGGAGCTGATTAAGAAAATGCTAAGCCAAATGGCATAACCTCTAGAAGCCTCAGTTTTCTCTTCTGTAAGCTGGGGAGAACAAGAGGAGAATCCCCTGGTATTGAGGATCAGAAAATACTTCATGAACCATAAAGAAGGTAATGTGTTATCAATACTAAGCAGACAAGACATACAGCAATGCTGTTCCTAAAATTGGAATGTTCTAAATTTAGGATGTGGTATGAACAAAATTATCTGTTGATTGTTTGTATGTAGTCTTGTTAAATTTCTTATGCTTCTGAGGTTCTGCTTTCTCATTTGTGTACTGGGGCAAGACCTCATTCTGACTGTGCGCTGAGGATAAAATAAGGCTCTTTGAAAAAGAGAAACATACTACTATCATTATTTCACCACAGTTTTCTTGCCCCGCGTCAGATGATAGCAACAGGGCAAACAAGACTTGCAGGCACGGACTCTACAGTGAATGTCGGCTCACCGCTACCCTCTACTGGTCATTAGCGGTGCACAGGTAGATACAGAGAAGAGAGGGTCCTTGGAGAGGGACCCCAGGAAACTGAGGCTCAGAGAGGGAAAGGGACTTGCTCGAGGGCATGGAGATAGTCTTGGACAGAACATTTGGGACTCCTGATTCTTAGTTTTTTCCAAAGGGAGAAAAATGAGAGCTGGAAACTCATTATGGCTTCACTCTTGCTAAGTTCTCACGAGCTGTTCTAGATAGTCTGATTGGGACTTTTCTCTCCTGTTCTTCCCTCACCACCCAAACTGCTTGGACTTCCCATCCTTTTCTTCATACCAACGTGGCCACCATCGGCCCTGAGGCTAAGAGTCCTGTTGGGTGCTGGGTGCTTCACAAAAATGATCTCAGATCCTTACAACTGCTTTATAAGGTAGGCCGGGAAACTAAAGCTCAGAGAGATTAAGACTCTTGCCCAAGGTCCAACAGCAAGTAAGCACAGGAACCAGGATCTCAACTCTCACCTAAGACCCCAAAGCCCACATTCTACCTGCCACCAAAACACAAAACAAAGCAAAACATCATGGCAACTTGTGTTGAATACATGATTAAAGGTAATCTTGTGGTTTTTTTAATGCCCCAAATGGCATTTGCTGGGCAGACATATGATGAAGCAACAAAAGAGGGAAAATTTTTGAGCACTACCACATACCAGTGACACTCATATATATTATCTGTCAATTCTCCGATGACACATATATGATCTTGAATTCTGTCAACGATATTGAGTCACAAATGAGGAAATTGAGTTAAAAGAGATTAAGAAATTTGCCTAAAGCCACTTGGTGAAAGCTGGCATTCAGACTTTAATCCTCCTGCTTGGTGTTAGTATATAAACAAATTATGCTCTTAGAAGCGTAAATAGAGGAGAGTATATGGTAGCCTGTGTCAGGCTAGACTGCAGGCCTCCCCGCCACAAAACCCCTCAGGCTCTCCTATAAACCATTTTCTTCCTGGAGGCCTCAGGATTTGAAGTCCTCCTGATCTGAGTTCAAACCCCTTTCCTTTTTTTTTTTTTTTTGAATTTTATTTTATTTATTTTTTTATACAGCAGGTTCTTACTTGTCATCCATTTTATACACATCAGTGTATACATGTCAATCCCAATCTCCCAATTCATCCCCCCCCACCACCCCCCGCCACTTTCCCCACTTGGTGTCCATACATTTGTTCTCTACATCTGTGTCTCTATTTCTGCCCTGCAAACCGGTTCATCTGTACCATTTTTCTAGGTTCCACATATATGCATTAACATACGATATTTGTTTCTCTCTTTCTGACTTACTTTACTCTGTATGACAGTCTCTAGATCCATCCACGTCTCTACAAATGACCCAATTTTGTTCCTTTTTATGGCTGAGTAATAGTCCATTGTATATAGGTACCACAACTCCTTTATCCATTCATCTGTCGATGGGCATTTAGGCTGCTTCCATGACCTGGCTATTGTAAATAGTGCTGCAATGAACATTGGGGTGCATGTGTCTTTTTGGATTATGGTCAAACCCATTTCTGAGCCCTACTATGTGCCAGGCCCTGGCTGGGTATATATTTAATTTAATTCTTGAGAGAACACTGCGAGGTAGATAGCAATTACTATCCCTATTTTACAGGTGAGCAGATTGAAGCTCTGAGAAGTACAGTTGACTGTTGAAAAACATGGGTTTGAACTGCCTTGATGCACTTCCACAAAGATTTTTTTCAATAGTAAATACTACAGTACTTCATGATGCATAGTTGATTGAATCTGCAGATGTGGACAAACCACAGATACGGAGGGTTGACTCTGTATATACTCGGATTTTCAACTACGAGGACAGTCGATGCCCCTAACCCCTGTGTTGTTGAAGGGTCAACTGTATCTTGCTCAAGTATGTGGGCGAGCCCAGGTGTTGATAATTTGCCAATATTCTATGTGATATTTTCTTCATGGTCTTATTCTTCCCCATTAGCATACAGGAAAATAGAGTTAAAGACAAGTGAAAATGACTTGCCTCAGGGCCTTTGCACTTACTGTTCCCTCTGCGTGCAGTGCTCTTCCCAGACATCCTGGTGGCTTGCTCCCTCATCCTCCTAAGGTCTTCACTTAACAATCATCTTCTGGGACTTCCCTGGTGGCGCAGTGGTTAAGAATCTGCCTGCCAATGCAGGGGACACAGGTTCGAGCCCTGGTCCGGGAAGATCCCACATGCCGCGGAGCAACTAAACCCGTGCACCACAACTACTGAGCCTGCGCTCTAGAGCCCACGAGCCACAACTACTGAAGCCCACGTGCCCTAGTACCCGTGCTCCACAACAAGAGAAGCCACCACAGTGAGAAGCCCGTGCACCACAACGAAGAGTAGCCCCTGCTCACCGCAACTAGAGAAAGCCCACACGCAGCAACGAAGACCCAACACAGCCAAAAATAAAAACAAATAAATTAATTAATTTTTAAAAAATGTGATATAGCCACTCATTGGAATATTACTCGGCCACAAAACGGAATGAGCTACTGATACACTCTAAAACATGGATGAACCTTGAAAACATTACACTAAATGAAAGAAGCCAGTCACTAAAGACCACGTAGTGTATGATTCCATTTATGCGAAATGTCCGTAATAGGTAAATCCATGAAGACAGAAAGAAAACTGGTGGTTACAAGGGGCTGGTAAATCCATAGAGACAGAAGGTAGATTGACAGTTGCCAGGGGCAGCGGGGGAGGAGGGAATGGAGAGTGACTGCTTAGTGGGTAAGGGTTTTCCTTTGGGGGTGATGAAAATGTTTTGGAACTAGATAGAGATGGTGGTTGCACAACACTGAGAATGTACTAAATGCCACTGAATTCTATACTTTAAAATGGTTAATTTTATGCTGTGTGAAGCTCACCTCAATTTTACCAAAAAGTTCAACCCTAAGCACATCTTATCTTCCTTCCCTGTTTGATTTTTCTCGATAGAGCACATGGCCCTCTCACATACTATATATTAGTATCTATTGTTCATCCTGTTTCTTTAGAATATAAACACCAAGAGGGTAGGGATTTTGATCTCTTTAGTTATCTCACCCCAAAGAGTCCCTGGCACTCTGTAGGTATTCGTTGCATAAATGAATTAGAAAAAGTGTGGTGATGAACCAGAGTCCCGCCCCACCAACCCACCCCGCTCTCTAATTCTAACGGGCTCTTGATCCTCAAGCAAATTAACAGTAATCTTCAGTATGGGCTCATTTTTTCCTCCTTTTCCTAAAGAGCTAAATCCATAGGCTCTCAGCTCAGCTCTTTAAACCCTTCTCTGCAGAGAGTCTGAGAGAAGAGGGGCAGGAGAGGAGACAACGAATCCATCACTATGTGGAGAAACACTGTCCACTCTGCCGCTCTGTGGCTGCCCGCAGCAGTTGATTGTAACCCCAAACTGATGCTGTGAGGCCATCTTGTCCCTCAGCCAGGAGGACATCATTCCCAGCTGCTGCACAGGTGGCTCTTCAGGAGGGATATTTACAGGAACGAGTCAATAACCATTTATGAACAGCCATTCTGACACAGCTGTATACCAGGCACTTGGCCGAGTTACAAATGTAAGATATAATCATTCATTTGATCATTCATTCACTTATGTGGTTATCAAACATTCATTGAGCACCTACCATGGGTCTTACATTATGGCCCTTGATTTCAGTTTACAATTGAATTTACAGCCAAGGCACCAACACAGTATAGACCAGAGTTTCTCAGCCTTGTCACTATTGACATTTTAGACCAGACAGTTCTTTGCTGTGGGCGTTGATCTGTGTATTGTTGGATGTTTAGCAGCATCTCTGGCCATTAGATGCCAGCACTCCCTCAATCATGACAACGAAAAATGTCTCCAGATATTGCCAAATGTCCCCTGGGGGTGAACAATCACCCCTGTAATGAACCAATGGTTTAGATGAGTATTTTTCCCCCAAACCCAGATAAACCACAATTATCAGAGAGAAGAAAAACACATTTAAAATTATTTTTGCTGTTCAATCTTTCCTCTCTGTCTCTTTCTGTCTCTCTCTGTCTATTTCTTTCTGTGTCTCTGTCTCTTTCTCTATCTCTCTGTCTCTGTCATTCTCTGTCTCTGTCTCTTTGTCTCTGTCTCTCTGTTTCTCTCTATGTATATACATATATGTATATATTCTTTCTTTTGCTAGTTAAATTGGAAAGGGAGAGCATAACAGCTAACATCTGTAAAGGGCATATAGTGTTAACTTTATTATAATAATAATTATTATGAACCTGCACCATTCAACACTTTAAGTCCCTTATCTCGATTACTCTCACAACCACCCTACGAAGAAGATGCCATCAATGCCCATTTTACAGATGAAGAAATTGAGGTTCCGAGGTGTTAATCAACTTGTCTAAGGCCACACTGAGAGTAATGGGCACAGCTAGTGTTCAAATCCAGTTCTGTATGATTCCAAAACACGAGCTTTTCACCACCACATTACATATTCCCAGCTCCTGGCACAGAGCCTTGCACATAGTAGGTGTTCAGTAAACATTTGTTGTCTGAATTAATAAACAAAGGGACGGGGAAAGGATTGTAAGAAAGGTCTGGAGAAGCATAGGCTCCTACTTTGGGGCCTGATGCTCAGGAGGGACATGTACTATTTTACTTCTTTCTATTATTCATCCATCCACCAGTCCATTGGTCTATCCATCAATCCATTCATTCATTCACCAAGCATTCCCTGAAAACGTGGGTTGTGCCTGCTACCTAGGTGGGATTCTGGTTTCAAGATACTTGAGGAGACATGACATGTGTTCAGAAATAATTGCAACCTCAGGTTCAAAGTGATAAGCCATATTATGAAGGTACACATAAAGGTTCTACTAGTCAAGACTCTTTTGGTTCCAAGTGATAGGAGGGTCTGCTTCAACTGGCTTAAGCAGAAAAGGGAAGTTACTCGCTCCTGAAACTAGTCAGGCCTTCTGGCATGGCTTGATCCAGATGTTCAAATAATGTCATCAGGAATCCCTCCATCATTTCCCTCTGGATTTCTCTGAGTTGACTTCATTCCCTGCTGCCAAATGGCCACCAATAATTTTAGGCCCATATCCTACCAGCTTAGCAACTCCAGCATAAAGAGAGCACCACTGTTTCAGTAATTTTAACAAGACATATCAGACTGACCTGGCTCACATGTCCAGTCTTGAACAGAGCACAGTAGCAATGACGAAGTGTCTCAGACTGGTCCTGGATCCACTCCTGGGGCCTGTGGGTGGGGACAAAATCAACTGAGAATGTAGAAGGCACGGTTCTGTCAAAGGAAAACCAGAAGAGAAAATAAGGCCAGACAACAAAACCAACAGATGTCTACTCCAGGTATGATGGGGGTTCAAAGGAGAGAGCAGCCTCTTTTAGCTGGCAGATCAGGGAAGACTTTTTGGATCTTGTGGAGTCTGTGAGCTTTGATATCACCTAAGGAACCCAGAACAGGACACAGCCTAGGAACTGATTGGAGACTCCAATACTCCACACCCAAGACTTTGACTTTCAGACACCCCCGTCAGTGCCAAGATAGGGCCCATTCCCTTGGGAAAAACACAAATAGGTCATTATTTACCTGGGCAAATAAATTCTCTATAGAGCTCTTCCCAGGCTGGTCCATATTACATGCCTTATAGCTGTCCAGGTCCCCTATGAACACAAAGATTTCCTTCCGCATGTGGGAGAGGCTACTCATTCAGCTCCAGGTCAAAGGACCATTCCATTGGTACCAGTGGCAGGAACTCTTGCTTGTCTTTCAATATCCATTCTCCTTTCTCAAGAAAAGTAAGAAAACTCCTGATCCAATTTTAAGCAAGCAACATGGTCAAACAGAATAAGGACTACATTTCCCACCTCTTGTTGCAGGTAGGTGTGGTCACGTGACTAAGTTCTGACCAATGAGCTGCAAGTGGCAGTGACAGGCCACGCCCTTGAAGGGAGGAACATGCCCTTTCTTTCTCCTTTCCTCCTTCTTCCATCCTTCTATTTGGAATTTGATCCTGATGGGGAGCCATTTTTGACCATGCTGATGAGGGCAACACCCTAGAGATGGGTCCCTGATGAATTCATTGCTCAGAGCCGCCATACCAGCCCTGGACCATTTTCATCCAGACTGCATGTGAGAAAGAAATCAATTTCTACCTTATTTAGGCTACTGTTATTTGGGGTCTCTATTGCATGCAGTTGAGCTCTGTATCCTAACTGATATAGTGCCTGTATCTGGACATTTCCAATGACCTTTGGGCAGAGAAGGGAAAAAAATAAGGATGTACATCCTTGATAAATGCTAGTATGAGACTGCACTACCTCATTTAATCACCAGGACACCATAAGGTAGGTATTACCATCCCCTTTTACAGATGGGGAAAATGAGGCTCAAGGAGGTTAAATAACTTTCTTCAGATCACATAGAAGTGGCAGAGTTGTGATATATGCTCAGAACCACCTATTCAAATTAGCTCCAGAAAATGATTTTCATATTAAAGACATAGTTCTCATGGAATCTCCTACAAAATCTATAGCCTTAGGAAGGGCAAGAATCAGGGTGATTCCAGGGACCACATCAGTTAGAGCTGGAGGACTTTCACCCTAGAGCTCCTCCTTTTACTTGATTCCCTTAATGCCTTTGTCTCTTAATTTAAATTCTTTTTTAAAAAAATATTTATTTATTTATTTGGCTGTGCCAGGTCTTAGCTGCAGCATGGGGGATCTTTTAGTTGTGGCATGCAGGATCTTTAATTGTGGCACACGGGATCTTTAGTTGCGGTGTGTGAACACTTAGTTGTGGCCTGTGGGATCTAGTTCCCTGACCAGGGATTGAACCGGGGTCCCCTGCATTGGGAGCGTGGAGTCTTAGCCACTGGACCACCAGGGAAGTCCCTTAATTTATATTCTTTTTTAAAAAATTAATTTAGTTATTTATTGTGGCTGCGTTGGGTCTTTGTTGCTGCAATCAGGCTTTCTCTAGTTGTGGCGAGTGGGGGCTACTCTTTGTTGTGGTGCGCGGGCTTCTCATTGCAGTGGCTTCTCTTGTTGCGGAGCACAGGCTCTAGGTGTGTGGGCTCCAGTAGTTGTGGCACGCGGGCTCAGTAGTTGTGGCTCACGGGCTTAGTTGCTCCATGGCATGTGGGATCTTCCCGGACCAGGGCTCCAGCCCATGTCCCCCTGCATTGGCAGGTGGATTCTTAACCACTGCACCACCAGGGAAGCCCCTTAATTTGTATTCTTGATAGAGAGATCCCAATTGGTCACTGGCCAGCCACTGTGCTGACTCTGCTTGGCAGTTGCCCATCCTGGTCCAATCAGCCCTGGTTAGGGACATGAAGGCCTGCTGATTTCAGGTTGAGCTAGAAGTTAGGCATGGCAGAAAAATTTATAATCTCTGCTAAAATTCAATCTTTGAATATTGGGTTATTGAACCTGGGCATAGAGCAACCACTCTCCTTGTCTTCTAGGAGCTTATATCCTCTTATTATTATTGTTACTATAATTAATAACGTATCACTATTAATGAAAAGCTGCAATTCGCTGAACACTATTATGTACCAGCCATGGTGCTTTTAATGAGTAATCTCATGTAATTCCTTTAAAGAAAATCAGTCAATCAGAGACCTTTCATCATGTATGGCAACACAGGGACATTTGGGATTTAAGAGGTGTGCTTTGGGAAAAGAAGTATAATTATTCCATTTTCACTTAATTGGAGAAACTAAGTGGTAGGTGCAGTTGTAAAGGAAGGCAAGCTCCTGGGCAGGCAGATGGTAAGTAGGAGGCTGTTCAGGCATAAGGGAAATGGGGGTGGGAATGAAAAAGAGACAGACAAGGGAAATTAAGTTTGACTGGATAAAATGGACAGTGAGAGTTTTGATAAGAGCAATGAAATGGGCAGGGAGAAGTACAGAGGTCTTCAAATCATGGACTCTCTCACCACGCCCTCCCTCTTCCACCAGAAGAGAACTAGGGTGCTCTCCCCACCTCTTCTTCCTGGGGCCTCCAGAGACCCTGAGCTCAGCCTGCTGGCCTGCCCCTCAGCTAGGGGCCTCACTTCCTGTTTGCTGTAACTGCTCTATTCCATGTCACCATCTCCATGTGTCCAGATCCAGCCTGGTGGCCTGATCCCTGTTCCTATCCATTCCATTGGCTTCTCCATTTGGCTTGGAACTCTTGAGCTAGACTGAGACTATGCTGATGAATGCCACATGACTGGCTCCACAAAAAGGGTGGAAGTAAGTCAACATCTTTGACATGAAGATGCTGTCATTTTGACAGGGGCCAAGAGAATGAGACTATTTTAGTTAAACTTGTTTGATGGTGAGGCATAAATACTCAGTCACACTATGTCACTGTGATATAATAAGAATATATATTAGGTCTCAGGCCCTGGTTCCTGACACAGAGCTCCTGAATTTCTTGGAATTTCCTGGGTTATAGGAGCATCTTTTGTCCTAAAGAGGCCACTCTTGGTGGGCTCCTGGACAGGCTCAGGATAGGGCTGGTCACCAAGAAGACCAAGCCATGATTAGAGGCTTGGAACTTTCAGTCCCATCTCCATCCCCCAGGGAGGGAAGAGGGGCTGGATATTGAGTTAATAACCAATCATGGCTAAGTGATGGAGCCTCCATAAAAATCCCTGTACTATGGAGCTTGGAGAGCTTCTGGGTTGGTGAACATGTCCATGTGCTGGGAGGGTGGCAAAGCCGAACTCCATGGGGACAGAAGTTCCTGTACTTGGGCCCCTTCCAGACCTCGCCACCCTATCTATGTACCTCTTCACCTAGCTGTTCTTTTGTCTCCTTTTTTATGTCCTTTACAGTAAACCAATAAACATGTTTCCCTGAGTTCTCTGAGCCATTACAGTAAATTACTAAACCCGAGGAAGGGGTCACGAGAACCCCCAATTTGTAGCCAATCAAACACCTGGGACGCACTACTTGTGACTCGCATCTGAAGTGGGGGCAGTCTTGTGGGACTGAGCCCTTAACCTGCGGGGTCTGTGCTAACTCTAAGTAGTTAGTGTCATGATTGAATTGTAGGACCCCCCTTTTGGTGTCCAGAGAGCTGGGAAATTGGTTGGTGTGGAAAACCCACATATTTGGTGTCAGGAGTGTTGTGAGTGTAGAGACTGACAGTGGCTTTTCCTTTTAGTCACAATTATTATACATATGATCAGAGAGAAATATATAACATGGGATTTCATGAAAAAAAAAACCAAAATAAGTTGTAAATGGGTCAGGGTTCTTGGACTCCAGAATTAATGAGGAATTCTCTGTTCGGGGTCACTCTAGGGACCTTCGGAGCTGGTGGGTCTTCATGCCGCAGCCCCACCCTCAGCTCCTCTGTGCTTTCTCTCTGTCTCCCTGCTTCTGCTTTTCATTTCATGTCCTAAATTTCCATCTATTCAGCATAACTTTATTCTGCTTTCCCCTCTATGCTCTGTAACAGAATGCCCTGTTGGAATTAAACTAATGGTTTTTATCTCTGCTTTAATGAGAGAGATGGTGACTCACTGATACAAGGAAAGTATTTTGCCTCCTGAGGGTGATGTATTCAGCTTTGGGGTTAAAAAGGGGAAGCTTTCAAGCACATGTGGATATCCTGGTAAGTTAAAAAAAACCAAAGAACAGAAAACTTGGTTTCTAAAAAAAATTAAACATACAATTGCCATGATCTAGCAATTCCACCTCTGGCTATATACCCCAAAGAATTGAAAACAGGGACATGAACAGAAATCTGTACAACGATGTTCAGAGAAGGACTATTCACAATAGCCAAAAAGGTGGAAACAAACTAAATGGAGAGAGAGAGAGAGAGAATTATTCAGATTTTAAAAGGAACGAAATTCTTTCTTTCTTTCTTTCCTTCCTCTTTCTTTCTTTCTTTCTTTCTTTCTTTTCTTTCTTTCTTTCTTTCTTTCATTTATTTTTTGCGGTACACGGGCCTCTCACTGTTGTGGCCTCTCCCGTTGCGGAGCACAGGCTCTGGACGCACAGGCTCAGCGGCCATGGCTCACAGGCCTAGCCACTCCACAGCATGTGGGATCTTCCCAGACCGGGGCACGAACCTGTGTCCCCTGCATCGGCAGGCGGACTCTCAACCACTGTGCCACCAGGGAAGCCCCGAAATTCTTTTTTTAAATTGAAGTATGGTTGATTTTACAATATGTGTTAGTTTCTGGTGTACAGCAAAGTGATTCAGATTATATATATATATGTGTGTGTGTGTGTGTGTATGTGTATATTCTTTACCATTATAGTTTGTTAAAGATATTGAATATAGCTCCCTGTGCTATACAGTAGGACCTTGTTGTTTATCTATTTTATATATAGTAAGTTATATCTGCTAATCCCAAACTCCTAATTTATACCCACCCCCTTCCCACTTTGGTAAGCATAAATTTGTTTTCTATGTCTGCAAGTATGTTTCTATTTTGTAAATAAGTTCATTTGTATCATATTTTAGATTCCACATATAAGTGATATTGTATGATATTTGTCTTTCTCTGTCTGACTTGCTTCACTTAATATGATAATCTCTAGGTCCATCCATGTTGCTGCAAATGGCATTATTTCATTCTTTTTAATGGCCAAGTAGTATTCCATTGTATATATACACGATATCTTCTTTATCCATTCATCTGTCAATGGACATTTAGGTTGCTTCCATGTCTTGGCTATTGTAAATAGTGCTGCTATGAACATTGGGGTGCATGTATCTTTTTGAATTAGAATTTTCTCTGGATATATGCCAGGAGTGGGATTGCTGGATCATATGGTAACGCTATTTTCAGTTTTCTTAAGGAAACTCCATTATTTGCAAATATTTTCTCCCATTCTGTAGGTTGTTTTTTCATTTTGTTTATGATTTCCTTCACTGTGCAAAAACGTGTAAGTCTGATTAGGTCCCATTTGTTTATTTTTGCTTTTATTTCTATGGCCTTGGGAGATTGACCTAAGAAACATTGCTACATTATATGTCTGAGAATTTTTGCCTATGTTCTCTTCTAGGAATTTTAGGGTGTCATATCTTATATTTAAGTCTTTAAGCCATTTTGAGTTTATTTTTATGTATGGTGTGAGGGAGTGTTCTAAATTCATTGATTTACATGTGGCTGTCCCAATACTGTTTGCTGAAGAGACTGACTTTTCTCCATTGTATATTCTTGCCTTCTTTGTCAAAGATTAATGGACTGTGGGTTTATTTCTGGGCTCTCTATTCTGTTCCATTGATCCATATGTCTGTTTTTGTGCCAGTATCACACAGTTTTCATTCCTTTGAATATTTTGTTGAATATTACTTTGAATGGCTTTGTAGTATTGCCTGAAGTCTGGGAGGGTTATGTCTCCACCTTTGTTCTTCTTCCTTAGGAGCGCTTTGGCAATTCTGGGTCTTTTATGGTTCCATATAAATTTTAGGATTATTTGTTCTAGTTCTGTGAATAATGTCATGGGTAATTTGATGGGGATCACATTAAATCTGTAGATTGCTTCGGGCAGTAATGGCCATTTTAACCACATTAATTCTTCCAATCCAAGAAGAGATGAAATTCTGACATGTTACAACATGGACGAACCTAGAAGACGTTATGCTAAGTGAAATAAGCCAGACACAAAAGGACTAGTATGGTATGATTCCACTTTTATGAGGTACCCAGAGTAGTCAAACTCATAGAGACAGAAAGTAGAATGGTGGTTGCCAGGGGCTGGGTGGCAGGGAAGGAATGAAGGGTTATTGTTTAATGGGTACAGAGTTTCAGTTTGAGATAATAAAAAAGTTCTGGAGATAAATGGTTGTGATGGTTGTACAACAAGATGAATGTACTTAATGTCACAACTTAATGTTGTACAACAAGGTGAATGTACTTAATGTCACTGAACTGTATACTTAAAATTGGTTAAAATGTTGGGGAGGGAAGGATTGGGCATTTGGGATTAGCAGATGCGAACTGGTATATATAGGATGGATAAACAACAAGGTCCTACTCTATAGCCCAGGGAACTATATTCAATATCCTGTGATAAGCCATAATGGGAAAGAATATGAAAAAGAATATATATATGTATAACTGAATCACTTTGCTGTACAGCAGAAAGTAACACAACATTGTAAATCAACTATACTTCAATAAAATGCTTTTAAAAAACTGGTTAAAATGGTAAAATTTGTTATGTATATTTTACAACAATTTTTAGAAAAGTTTTTGGTTTTTGGAAAGTTAGAGGTAGTCAACCCATCTGTCATTTGAGTGAGAGCATCTCTTGTGTTAATTGGTCTAAAGGAGAAGCTGGCAGAACTCTCACAGAGAATTAAAAAAGGGAAGAGAACTGAGGCTTTGAGTATACAAGGTAGCAGATACCTGAGCCATATTCTGATAACATATTCCAGAGTTCAAATATGACCAGGAGATTCCAGGGTAAGGACATCAAGGAAAAGATGACAGGGGCGGGGGGTTTGTCAGGGTGCTGGACTTAAGATGCATCCCGGATATTGGGCAGGCTGCCTCTTGGCAGTTGAGTCCCTGCTGTCTCTGTACCTCAAGGAGGCAGCCCACTGTCCTTAATTACCCCATAAATTGTATATCTGCCTGTTCTGTGCTTCAGAGGTATTGTCTGCCAGCCTCCTGATGAACTTTATAGCAGTTGCCTAGCAATGCTTCTTAAATCAGAATGCTTTAGCTATGATGAGTAAAAGAAAGCCCAGTTAAAATGGTTTAAACAATATATATATATATTTTTTCTTTTTTAAATAAATTAATTTAATTTAATTTATTTATTTTTGGCTGTGTTGGGTCTTCGCTGCTGCGCGCGGGCTTTCTCTAGGTGCAGAGAGCGGGGCCTACTCTTTGTTGCAGTGCACGGGCTTCTCATTGCGCGGGATTCTCATCGCGGAGCACGGGCTCTAGGCGCGCGGGCGTCAGTAGTTGCGGTACGCGGCCTCAGTATTTGTGGCTCGCAGGCTCTAGAGCGCAGGCTCAGTAGTTGTGACACATGGGCTTAGTTGCTCCACGGCATGTGGGATCTTCCCGGACCAGGGATCGAACCCGTGTCCCCTGCACTGGCAGGCGGATTCTCAACCACTGCGCCACCAGGGAAACCCTAGACACTATATTTAAGAAAAGAAGTCCTAAGGTAGGATGGCTCCAGAGTTACTTAACTCAGTGGTGCCAACAAGTTCTTTCCATTGTTCTGCCCTGCCACCCTGAGCATGTCACATTAGAAAGACCATTTCTTCTCATGCCTCTCTCTTAGGAATGACATCTTTCTTTAGAAGACCTCTAATAAACTTTCATGTTTTGGTGGCCATAATTAGCTTTCATATTCATTCCTACCTAAACCAGTCACCCACAGGTAGAATGGAATTAACGTGATGCCCTTGAGGTGGGTACAGAGTTATCTTTCCTGAAGGTTTGAAACCTGGACAAAATTGGGGATTCTCTTAACAAAGAAAAAGAGAGCAGATTTCAAATGAGTAGCTGAGTGTCTGCTACACCCCTAGATACTGATAAGCTTGGGAGATTAATGGACATTTAGGAAGGGTTGTTTTGGACTTGTTTCTATTATTAACCAGTGGGTGAGGAGTATGAGTTCTCATATGCTGGATCAAATATGGCTCACCTCTGGGTTTCATTCCAAATTGTGGGAATGGAATAGAGAACAGTGGAAGGCATACTCTTTTCTTTTTCAGGTCATGACCTCAACATACAGAGTTCCTTCTACTTCCTGCCTCCCGTAAACTTGGTTCTCCCCTGACAGTCCTGAAGCCCTCCCCAGAGGATGCAAATCCTTCTCCGACTCTCATGGTGTCCCCCATGGTCCTCAACTCTATCAGTGGTCCTTCATCTTGATTAAACTCTGAGGCTCAAGTCATCTACGTGTACCACCTTCAATACCTTCTCATTGCTGATGTCTACTAATCAGTCAGTCCTTGTTCTTAAGAGGACTATAGCATCTGGCTCATCCCTCCTCCCCATCCCAGTTCCTACCACCATACTAATGATTTTGATGACAAGGATGACCCAAGACTTGGCCAACCTCCTGGCCCCTTGGCTCCTGTCTCTCCTCATTCCAGTGATCTTCACCTCCACTCCTCTTGAGGCACCCCCTCCCTTGACCATGTCCTAGACCTCAGTTTTTCCTGGAACTAATCTTCCTCCAAAGGCTTACATTTCTCTGACCACACTCTTGTATCCTCTGTTCTTTCAGTTATTGCAGGCTTAGCAGTTCTTTGAACTCCAGAATCCCAGACCCTTCGACTCTCTCCCTCTCAGGACCCTCGTTCCTCCACTTCATTCCCTATCCAGCATAGATCCTGTGGTCCTCACTTTAGCTACTTTATTGCCAGTCCCCAAGTAGTGGACATTATAGATGAGTCCCCAGTATCTACTTGAACTCAGGTGATTGGTCCGAGTTGGTCATGGTCATTTCCTCTCCCTTGTCAGTAAAGGAACAGGCATGTGACTCAATTCTAGTACTAGAGGGTAGAGTAAGGTGGGGAGAGAGGGGCTCTGAGAAAGATTTTCCCATGAAAGAGACAAAAGAATTGATGATCTTTCTTTCTGAGGATGAACGCAACAACAAAGGGGGTGGTGCAGAGAGATAGAAAGAACCTGGGTCCTTGATGATGTTGTCAAGCCACAAGATCAACCCAATCTGAAGTTTGTCCTCCCTCTCGATATCTTATTATATAAGATAATAATTTATTTCATATTAAGCCAGTTTGAATCAAGCATTCTATTACTTTCACATGAAACACCCTAAATGACATAGTTTTTAACTCCCAGCAAAAGCTCAGCCCTGGATCAATATACATATCCTTCTTTTTTTTTTCTTTTTCTTTTAAAAATTTATTTATGGCTGCATTGGATCTTCATTGCTGCATGCGGGCTTTCTTTAGTTGCAGCGAGCGAAGGCTACTCTTCGCTGTGGTGTGCGGGCTTCTCATTGCAGTGGCTTCTCTTGTCGTGGAGCACGGGCTCTAGGCACATGGGCTTCAGTAGTTGTGGCATGCAGGCTCAGTAGTTGTGGCACACGGGCTTAGTTGCTCCACGGCATGTAGGATCTTCCCGGACCAGGGCTCGAACCCATGTCCCCTGCATTGGCAGGCAGATTCTTAACCACTGCGCCACCAGGAAAGCCCACATATCTTTCTATACTGTCTTCATACCTGTCCTGCTAAGACTGATGGAGAAAACAATAGGTCCCTGGTCCTCTAGAAACCCCAAACACCTCTCTCCCATCCACCATTAGAAGAAGAATGACAGTTTACCCCATCCTTCCCCATCCTCTGTGTTTAAGATTGCAGAACACCTCAGTTATCACCTGAAGTGGCCAGCTCTTGACTAGGAAATGGATTTTAAAAGTTTCCAAGAAGAGCATATGTATTTGGCTTGGATGGAGTGGAGTGGAGAGATGATCTTGGGATTGAAAGAATCCAGCACCCATGAGAAGGATACAAGAATTACACCCAGAATAAATTGAGTGAAACAAGACATTCCTAGTGCTTGGGTTGAGTTAGGGGGAAAAGAGGAGCTTCTTGCCTTGCATTGTGGGGCTGGCAAGGGATACAAGCCCCAGGAAAAGGGTGACTTAGGTGGAAGGCGAGGCAGAGACGTAGCTTTGCTCACAATGTTTCTGGAACAAATGTAGAAGACCAGAATAAAGGTAGTAGATATCAGTGATTACAAACTCTAAAACTATCTGAACCACTTGGCAAGAGCTGGTTGGTCTCTGGGTGGGGAGGTGGGAGGTGGATCCTGTAGGTGGGAAGGCCCTTATCATAATCTCAGTCATGCAGACTGTTGCAATAACAAATTCATAGTCTTTAATTCTCAGCACCACCCTGGAATTCCTGTTTTCTTTGTTGGCTCTCTTCTCCTGGTTACCATAGCAACTGTTTTGAATCTTCTTCACTCTCATGGACCCTCCTACTCCTCTGCCTTCCCTTTCTCTCTCATCAGGCAACTTTGCCTCCTATTTCACACAAAAAAATAGATGCCATCTGACTGGGACCGCCCTCACCTTCCTCATTTACTTGCAACTGTATATCACCTTTTCCTCTATCCCACAGATTTAGTCAGTAGTGCTGCCCGATAGATCTTTCTCCGGTGGTAGAAATGTTCTACATCTTCACTGGGGTAGCCATTGGCCACATGTAGCTGTTGAGCACTGGAATTATGGCAAGTGGGACTGAGGGACTGAATTTTAAATTTCACTTGATTTTAATTAATTTAAATTTAAATAGCCACGTATGGCTAGTGGCCACTCCCTTAGACAGCAACAATTTAGTGTAACTCAAGGAAAAACACTTTTGAACACCAGGGCACTGGGTATTTCTCCTAACTCTGTGACATCCCTAAGCAACAGACTCTTGACCAACTTATTATAAGAATTATGAATTAGGTGATGAGAAGGAAGGAAGAGAGGGTTAGAGCGGCAGGTTCACAAGAAATTGCCATGGAGAAATATAGGTGAAATTAACATCATTTTGACATGCTTTTTTTAGTAGCTCCAGTTACCAAGAAAGAAACCACAGTGAATCCTGGCTGAAACATATTCCTGAAGGAGAGTAAGAGGCTCTCATCATCATCTTTTCATCACTGCAAATCCATCCTAGTCTTTTTTTTTTTTTTTAATTTATTTTTGGCTGCGTTGGGTCTTCGTTGCTGCACGTGGGCTTTTCTCTAGTTGCAGCAAGTGGGCTACTCTTCATTGCGGTGCTCAGGCTTCTCATTGCGGGCTTCTCATGCTTCTCTTGTTGCAGAGCACGGGCTCTAGGTGCGTGGGCTTCAGTAGTCGTGGCTCACGGGCTCTAGAGCGACTCAGTAGTTGTGGCGCATGGGCTTAGTTGCTCCATGGCATGTGGGATCTTCCTGGCCCAGGGCTCAAACCCGTGTCCCCTGCATTGGCAGGCGGATTCTTAACCACTGCGCCACGAGGGAAGTCCCTCCATCCTAGTCTTGACACCAAGGAGGAGTCTGAGTGGGAGAAAGAACCAAGCATCAGCCCGGTGCTGGTATGGTATAGTTATCAGTTGAGTTATTTCAAAGGGCATCCAGTTATCTTTGCATTTCTACGATAACGCAAAATGTGTGCAACACAAACAGAACGGTGACTTGAATATCCCTTTTGTGTAGCTGATTTTGTTCACTTTCGATGATTCTATTACATTTCAAACAGCTACACATCTTTTATTTATTTATTTATTTTGCGGTACGCGGGCCTCTCACTGTTGTGGCCTCTCCCGTTGCGGAGCACAGGCTCCGGACTCGCAGGCTCAGCGGCCATGGCTCACGGGCCCAGCCGCTCCGCGGCACGTGGGATCTTCCCGGACCGGGGCACGAACCCGTGTCCCCTGCATCAGCAGGCGGACTCTCAACCACTGCGCCACCAGGGAAGCCCTACACATCTTTTTAAATATGAAAAGTTAGAATAGCACATCCCCTCCCCTCCACCGACCTCCTGTAAATAGCTGGACAATTGCTGTGAGATCACATTTTGAGTAATTTCTTTCTCCCCTGATTTTATTTTTGGGTTTTTTTTTTTTTTTTGGTTTTTTTAACCACACACACCAATCTTCCCTTGACTCTATGACCCCCATTAAAAAATCTCCCTTACCCCTCTTCTCACATAGCCAAGCTAACAGGAAATGTAGACCCCATTTACTGTCTCCACTCTTTTGCTCTAATTAGTCTTTGCTCACACTATTATTTTATGGGAAAATGTTCCGTTTTTAAGTTGTGATTTGAAGTGTCTGCGGGATATTTAGGTCTGCAGGTTCATAGACCACAGGTATGGAGCTCAAAAGGCAGGTTTGGTCTGGAGATATAGCTTTTAAAAATCTATCAGTGTGTGTGTGTGTGTGTGTGTGTGTTTGTTTGTTTTTTTTAAGTAATGCATACATATGGTGGAGAAAACTTCATAGAAAGGTGATAAGTCTCTTGACACTGACTAATCCCCCTGTTCCCTCCCCAGAGACCATCTTTTTTTTTTTAGTATTTATTTATTTATTTGGCTGTGGTGGGTCTTAGTTGTGGCATGCAGGATTTTCATTGCCGCCTGTGGGATCTTAGTTGTGGCACACAGGATCTTTTAGTTGTGGCATGCAGGATCTTTTAGTTGTGGCATGCGGGCTGACCAGGGATGGAACCCGGGCACCCTGCATTGGGAGCGCAGAGTCTTAACCACATTCCACAGACAGGAAGAGCAGAAATGGGTGAAGTCCACAGCACAGGGAACACGAAACAGTATTTCTGTGTAGCTGTAAGGTGATAATAGCCCCCATCTTTGAGTGAGTGACTGCTACTTTGTTACTTACTGAGAAACATCACCCTCTAAAATCATAGACTATCACAAACTTTGCTATTTGAAATTGCATCTGTAAG
This sequence comes from Globicephala melas, assembly GCF_963455315.2. NCBI lineage: Eukaryota > Metazoa > Chordata > Mammalia > Artiodactyla > Delphinidae > Globicephala > Globicephala melas. Next base: position 81,596,229 of record NC_083326.1, read on the forward strand.
AATGAAATGTTCCTGTTTTGCCTGGAGGATCTAAGTCACCTTGAAACAGAGAGGCAGCCTCGATTTGCAGCTCAGGTGCAGAACTTCAGATATTGGGTTTCTGGAAACAACAAGCAACATCTATCTTAGCTTTATTGCTTCCAAGGAAACAGGGCCCTGGGTCCACTTTGCAATCCAGATCTAAAGTTGACTGTTTTATATAAAACTGCTTTGCTTTGAACCTGTGAAAACTTGATTTCATTTAAATTTGATCTAAACTCCACCTTCCCCAGAATCTGATGATAATTCTATCCCTTTGTTTGTATACTCCCTCATTGAATGGGTCAATAAACCAACCTCATTTTGTTGGATGGCAGGTTTGTTTCTTAGGCTGATTGGGCTAGGTCATGGGTTGACCTCCCGGGGGAATGAAGCAGAGTGGAAAGTGGATCTTGAGGGTCAGGCAGGAAATATCCAGCATAGAAATAAAGTCCTCCCCCAAACCCAGCCCCCAGCAAATCTAATTCCTCCTCTACAGACCAGAGTGTTGTGAGGACGTGAGGGAGGGAGGAGCGGGGAGACCTTCATTCATCCAGTGTTCACATACATCTGGGGCTAAATAAAGGGTTGTAGAAATGAACTAATCAGTCTCTGAGTGGGGCTTGAGGCAATGGAAAGATCTAGGCTCTTTCTTAAGGCACAGTGGAAGCTCTGGGTCTCCTGACATTTGAAGGGCTGCCCCTTTACCCCAACTGACATGAGCCCCAAAAAAGTGAAAGGAAAAAGGGGATAAGGCAGAATTCTTAAAATGCCTTTCCTTTGAACACCATCTTTGTGCAGGCATCCGGGGGAGGCCAGCTGGGGCGGGGACATCTGCCAGCTGGGCCTGTAGGACTTGGCTTTTCTTGTTTATTCTCAGCCACACCTTGGGCAGCTGCCAGTGCCCGCCCCGACTCTGACATCACTGGAGGAATTCAAACTTAAAGGTTCCTGCTAAGAATAAGGACGTTTCATTTTCCTCTTACTGTTGGGTCTGCTGTGGCCGGTCTGGGAGGGTTGAGCCCTGGTCCAGCCCCGAGTGGAGAGCGAGCCTCTCACCATGACAGCCTGTTGCAGCTGGAACGATGTTTTCCAGTATGAGACAAACAAAGTCATCCAGATCCAGAGCATGAATTATGGCACCATTAAATGGTTCTTCCATGTGTTGTTCTTCTCCTACATTAGGTAAGTGGGCTGTGGGGATGACTTTAAATCTCTGCAGTGGCTGGCAGCACAGAAAACCTCAAGGTCCAGCTTCTTGTGCACATCCTGAATTCCCTGTGGTTTTAAAATCTGAGACATAAGGCTCACAGCAAGCTGGGGAGAAGTGGGAGTCAGGGGAGGAAGCAGCAGGCGGGAGGAAGTATGCCAGTTTCCTGCAGGGAGAAGCCACAAGAAAGGAGGGTGACACTTTGGGTTCTAACCCAGGACTGCTGGGGTGAGCTGGGCAGGGCATGCCTGGGGCAGGTGAGAAAATGCAGGGCAACACCCTGGATTCCCAGGAAGGAGTCAAGGATTCAGGGCACGCCTGGTGATAATGCTGGCATCTACACGAGTCATCACCGCTTAGGGGGAGGAATAGGACCAGACCTGTAAATGTAACTTTAGGTCCTCACCAGGGTCAGAAAGACCCTCCTTGCTCTTTTTTTTTTTTTTTTTTAACAACTTATTGAGATATAATTCACATACCATTCAACTCACTCATTTAAAGTGTATAATTCAGTAGTTTTTACTATATTCAAAGAGTTGTGCAACCATCACCACAATCAATTTTAGAATATTTTCATCGCCTCAAAAAAAAAAACACCAACCCACTCCCTCATCCCTTAACCATCACTCTCAATCCTCCTATTCCCCTGCAGCTCCAGGCACCCACTGATCTACTTTCTGTCTCTATGGATTTGCATATTCTGGATATTTCATTATAAATGGAATCATGCAATATGTGATCATTTGTGTCTGGCTTCTTCCACTTAGCATTATGTTTTCAAGGTTCATCCATGTTGGAATATGTATCTCTACTGCACTCCTTTTTTTTTTTTGGCTGAGTAATACTCCATTATATGGATATACCACTTTTGGGTGGAAATTTGGGTTGTTTCCAATTTTCAGCTATGATGAACAATGCTGCTGTGAACGTTTGTGTACACATTTTTGTATGAACATGTCTTCAGTTTTCTTGGGTATGTACCTAAAAATGGAATTGGTGGATCGCTTGGTAAACTTTTATTTTATTTTATTATTTTATTTATTTTATTTTATTTATTTATTTTTATTTATTTATTTTTGCTATGTTGGGTCTTCGTTTCTGTGCGAGGGCTTTCTCTAGTTGTGGCAAGCGGGGGCCACTCTTCATCGCGGTGCGCGGGCCAGTGGCCAGGGGCCACTCTCAGATCCTAGAGACCACTTGCACTATTTACCATATGGCCCCTTCCATCTTCAAGCCAGTGATGATACAATGTTTTCATGCCTCAAATCTTTGACCTCTCTTCTGGGACCAGCCAAAGGAAATTCTCTGCTTTTAAAGGACTCATGTGTTTGGGTCAGGCCCACTCAGATGATCTTGCTAGATTCAGGTCAACTGTATAGTATAATCTAATTGTGGAAGCATTTCCATCATACTCAAAGTTTGGGGGATTAGGCAGGGTGTGTATGCCAGGATACAGGAAATATGGGTGTCCCCTTAGAAGTCTGCTGCCTCAGGGGCAGAATGTGCCAATCCAGAGCACTGGATGCACTCCCCCCATCCCACCATGCTCGGTATGTAGGACCCCAGAATTCTCTTCCCAAATGGCCCTTAACCTTTTCACAGATTTATCCTCTTGAGAGGAGACCATAGCACCCAGGGGCATGCTCCTGAGATCAAGGGATGGCCAAGGGGCAGCTGAATGCAGGTGGAGGGTGTGGAGGGGGCTTAGGCATACAGTGCAGGGCATCCATACATAGATGCACGAGGCCCTCACAGAGCTGGGAGGAGCCAGAGTGAGATGAGAAGGGGGGTGGGCTAAGGGATAAGGGTCAGAGGCCTCTTCAACCAATGCTTCCAAGTTCTGGCACAGAATTCTGAGGAGTCCAAGAATTCTAAATTTGAATCGGGCCTTCCAGGTTGTAATGAAGGTATGTCTGGGTAGATGAAAAAACACGTTTCATTTTAAAGTCTGTTATGACTTTTAGGGACTTCCCTGGTGGCGCAGTGGTTAAGAATCCACCTGCCAACGCAGGGGACATGGGTTTGAGCCCTTGTCCAGGAAGATCCCACATGCTGCAGAGCAACTAAGCCTGTGTGCCACAACTACTGAGCCTGTGCCCTAGAGCCCGCGAGCCGCAACTACTGAGCCCGTGCGCCACAACTACTGAAGCCCGCGTGCCTAGAGCCCATGCTCCACAACAAGAGAAACCACCCACACACCGCAACAAAGAGCAGCCCCTGCTCACCGCAACCAGAGAAAGCCCACGTGCAGCAACGAAGACCCAACGCAGCCAAAAATAAATAAATTTATACAAAAAAAAGTCTGTTATGACTTTTAAATGTCTGAATAAGCAGTATGTGGACCTCTTGTAATTGTTCTCTTGCCCAGTTGTCAGTTGCCTGTCATTGCTGTAACAATTAACCACAAACTTGGTAACTTAAAACAACGATTTATTCTCTCACAGTTCTAGAGACATCTAAAATCAGTATCACTGGGCCAAAATCAAGGTGTTGGCAGGGCCACGCTCCCTCCAAGTCTCCAGGGGAGAATCCTTCCTTGCCTCTTCCAGCTTCTGGGGGTGGCCTGTGTTCCCTGGCTTGTGATCACATCACTCCAATCTTCAAGGCCAGCATCCTTGACTCTGCTCCACCTTCACAAAACTTTCTCCTCTATATGTGTGTGTGTGTGTGTGTGCGCACGCGCATGCATGAAATCTCCCTCTGTCTCTCTCTTATAAGAACACATATGATGGCACGTAGGGCCTAACTTGATAATCCAGGATCATCTCACCATCTAAAAATCCTTAACTTAATCACATCTGTAAAGACCCTTTTCCCAAATAGGGTAACAGTTATAAATTCTGGGGATTAGGACCTGATAGCTTTGGGGCCATTATTCAGCCTACTATAGGAGGTATAGCCCCAGGCATTCAGCTCATTGGGGATGGCAGTGACTAAGATTCTGGCACTCATTCCCAAACATTATTGGCATGAGTTCCCACCTTAGGGCTTAGCAGTGGCTGGCCAAGTCTTTTCTCTGGAACAGTCCCTGCTCTCTGGGTGTTGTTCCTGGCTGTGTAGTGTCTCAGCAATCCTGGTTTTTGGTCCTCCAAGAGATTGTAAGAACTGCCTAATGTCCTTTAAAATCTCTTTCTTCCTTTACTTTTTAACAACTTTATTGGGGTATAAATTTATATATCACAAAATCACCAATTTTAAGCATACACTTCAATGATTTTTAGTAAATTTGCCAAGTTGTACAACCGTCATCATAATCCAGTTTTAGAACATTTCATCACCCCAATAAGATCCCTCATTCCCATTTGCAGTCACTCTCCATTTCCACCCCCTGGACCCAGGCAACCACTAATCTATTCCCTGCCTCTATAGATTTGCCTTTTCTAGACAATCTTTCTTCTTAAACTAGGCAGAGTGAACTCTGTTGTTTAGAACTAGAAACCCTGACCAATATAATATTAATATCCCCTAATTATAGAAGAAGAAATGATGACTCAGAAAGGCTAAGTTACTTACATAAAGTCATGTAGGTAGTAAGTGGTAGAGCCAATGTTGAACCCAAGTATCTCACCCCAGAGTCCAAGCTCCCACTAAAGTACTGCAGAGAATGGAGGAGGTAAGAGTACAAACGGAGGGAGGGAGACAATGTAGGAGGCTATTGGGTCATCCAGGAGAGAGTTAATGGTGATCTGGTGATCTGGTCTGAGGAGTGGTACAGGAGAGAAGTAGACTGTCTTGAATAACATTAGGAAGATAAAACAAAAAAATTTGACAATTGAATGGATGGGGGGAATGAGGGAAAGGATGAATCAGGGTGTGTGCCATGTTCTGGCTTGGGCAATTGAAGAGTGGTGGAAGAACTTATGGGGATAGGAAATGTGAGGAAAAAAAGCCCATTTAGGGTGGAAGATGAATTCAGAACTGAAGGCTCTGAGCTTGACAAATCTATGGGACACACAAACACAGATGCTTAGCTGGATATATGAATCTGGAGCTGGAGGTGTAGATTTATATATCACCAGCATACAAATGGTAACTAGAAATATGGAAGTAGCTGCAACTGACCAGCAAGAGAGGATGTAGGTGAGAAGGCAAGAGGGCCTAGAACAGACCCCTAAGGAATGCTAACCTTTAAATGATGGGAAGCACAGAGGTCTCCAAAGGATTCTCAGAAAGGGCGAACGTGGAGAACCAAAGAAAGTCAGGAGAATGTGGATTCTGGGAAGCTGAGGGAAGAAGGGGAGGCAGGGAGATGGTGCATGGTCACTGGTGTCAAATGCTGCTGAGAATTTGCCAGGTCTGTGGCGTGTCTATTGGATTTACCGATGGTGGTGTTGTTCACTTGGCACGAGAAGCTTTATAGAAGTTCTGGGGCTGGGCGGGGAGCCAGACTGGAGTGAGCAGAGGAGTGAATGGAGATGCGGAAATGGATGTGGTGACTCACTTTTTCAAGGGACTTCGCTACGAAGGAGAAGAGAGGCATCAAGTGGTAGAAGGAGAAGAATGTGGGGTCGAGGGAGGGTTTATTTTTAAAATGGGAAATGATGTTGAAATGCAGATGGAGAGGAGACTCGAGAGAAAAGGAGATGATGAGATAAATGAAAATTATCATCACGTTGTCATCGTTATCGACACCATCATCATCATCATCATCGTTGCTGTCGTCACCAACTAGCAACCACAAGGAAAGCTTGTTCTGTTCTGGGACTGTTCTAATTGTTAGACATTTCTTCCTTACATTGAACCTAAATCTAACTCCCTCTAATTTTTCCCTTTGATTAGAGTTCTGCCCTGTGGTCCCTTTTCTACTGGACACTTTCCAAATGGCTGCAGTCTGCTATTATATTTCTCAAATTCTCCAAACTAATAGCCCCAGTCCCTCTGGCTATGTCCCCCTAACACAGTATCCAGACCCTTTACTATCTCAGCCAACCCCACATAACCACATTCTCGTTTGTCAAGGCTCTCTTAAAAGGTGGTGCATGCACACTTTTTTTTAATACATCTTTATTGGAGTATAATTACTTTACATTGTTGTGTTAGTTTCTGCTGTACAACAAAGTGAATCAGCTATATGCATACATATATCCCCATATCCCCTCCTTCTTAAGCCTCCCTCCGACCCTCCCTATCCCACCCCTCTAGGTCATCACAAAGCACCAAGCTTATCTTCCTCTGCTATGCGGCTGCTTCCCACTAACTACTTTACATTTGGTAGTGTATATATGTTAATGCTACTCACTCACTACTTCCCAGCCTCCCCTTCCCCCCTGTGTCCTCAAGTCTGTTCTCAACGTCTGCATCTTTATTCCTGCCCTACCACTAGGTTCATCAGTACCATTTTTCTAGATTCCATATATATGCATTAGCATATAGTATTCGTTTTTCTCTTTCTGACTTACTTCACTCTGTATGACAGACTCTAGGTCCATCTACCTCACTACAAATAACTCAAGTTCATTCCTTTGTATGGCTGAGTAATATTCCATTGTATGTATGTGCCGCATCTTTTTTATCCATTCATCTGTCAATGGACATTTAGGTTGTTTCCATGTCCTGGCTATTGTAAATAGTGCTGCAATGAACATTGTGGTACACGTATCTTTTTCTTGTGGTACGTGGGCCTCTCACTGCCGTGGCCTCTCCCGTTGCAGAGCACAGGCTCCAGACGCGCAGGCTCAGCGGCCATAGTTCACGGGCCCAGACGCTCCGCGGCATGTGGGATCCTCCCGGACCGGGGCACGAACCCGTGTCCCCTGCATCGGCAGGCGGACTCTCAACCACTGCGCCACCAGGGAAGCCCCAGTACATGTGTCTTTTTGAATTTTCTCAGCATATATGCCCAGTAGTGGGATGGCTGGGTCATATGGTAGTTCTATTTTTCATTTTTTAAGGAACCTCCATACTGTTCTCCATAGTGGCTGTATCAATTTACATTCCCACCAACAGGGCAGGAAGGCTCCCTTTTCTCTACACCCTCTCCAGCATTTATTGTTTCTAGATTTTAATGATGGCCATTCTGACCGGTGTGAGGTGATATCCCATTGTGGTTTTGATTTGCATTTCTCTAATGATTAGTGATGTTGAGCATCTTTTCATGTGTTTGTTGGCCATCTGTATGTCTTCTTTGGAGAAAGGTCTTCCGTCCATTTTGGGATTGGGTTGTGTTTTTTTTATATTGAGCTGCATGAGCTACTTGTATATTTTGGAGATTAATCCTTTGTCAGCTGCTTCGTTTGCAAATATTTTCTCCCATTCTGAGGGTTGTGGTGCATGCACTCTTGCTTTGCTGGTGAAAACAGGAAGTGCTTCAAGATTTTGCGGTTTGGCAAAATGAATCAAGATAAAAAATGTGCACATCCTTTGACCCAGAAATTTATTTTAAGGTGTGAATTTACCTCAGGTGTGAAAATATTCTTTTATTCATTTATTTATTTATTTTTGGCTGCGTTGGGTCTTCGTTGCTGAGTGCAGGCTTTCTCTAGTTGCGGCGAGCGGGGCTACTCTTTTTTTTTTTTTTTTTTTTTGCGGTACGCGGGCCTCTCACTGCTGCGGCCTTCCCTGGTGGTCCAGTGGTTAAGATCTGTGGGTTTGTGCCCTGGTCCGGGAAGATTCTGCATGCCACGGAGCGGCTGGGCCCGTGAGCCATGGCCGCTGAGCCTGCGCGTCCAGAGCCTGTATTCCGCAACAGGAGAAGCCACAACAGTGAAAGGCCCGCGTACCGCAAAAAAAAAAAAAAAAAAAAAAAAAAAAAAAAATCCATTGTGTTTCTATACACCCACAATGAGCAATCTAAAAAAGAAATTAAGAAAACAATTCCATTTACAATAGCACACAAAAGAGCATAAGCTGTGGAGCCAGTTTTGCTACTTACTATGTGTCTTAGTTCACTGGGGCCACTATAACAAAATGCCATAGACTGAGTAGCTTATAAACAACAGAAATTTATTTCTCATGGTTCTAGAAGCTGGAAATTCCAAGATCAATGCGCCAGCAGATATGGTATCTGGTGAGAACCTGCTTCCTGGTTCATAGATGGTCATCTTTTTGCTGTACCCTCACATGGAAGAAGAGGTGAAGTTTTTCTGGGGCCTCTTTTATAAGGGCACTAATCCCATTCGTAAGGGCTCCACCTTCATGACCTATTCACTTCCCAAAGGCCCCACCTCCTCATACAAACGCATAGGGGTTAGGTTTCAACTTATGAATTTTGGGGGGTCTCAAACATTCAGTCTATAGCACTATGTGAACTTGGGCGCACTTTCTCTGTGCCACAGTTTGTTCAGCTATAAGGTGTGGGTAACACTATAGCTTCTTTACAGGATTATTTTTGGGAAGGTTAGGATTGAAAGAGTTAATATTTATTATTAATATACACTTAGAAGAGTGCTTGGCATGTAGTAAAAGCTATATCAAGATTATCAAAAATGTTTATAAGTGGGAAAAATGAACAAAAGTTCCATTTAAATATCCATCAGTAAGAGACCAGCTGGCAAATTTTCACAATTCACTTCTTAGGCTGAACCGTATGAAATTGCCAATATTCTACTGTTTTGGTCTACAAAATGGGCAATTTCATATGTTCCAACCTGAATACTAGAATACTCTGTAACTATTCAAAGTGGTTACATATCATAGATCTATCTTTATCATACATTTATCAATACTGTTGTGGAAAGAGTTAATAACATATTATTGAGTAAAAACAGCAGGTTATATAATAGCATGTAGAGCATGGCCATGTTTGTGTGTCTAGGTGGGGGCATAAAGAGACATCTGGAAGATACTCTCAAAGTTTCCACAGTGAAAACCTCTGGGAGGGAGAACGTTGGAACCTTTTCATGTTCTTTGTGCTTTTCTGTGAAACTTCTACTTTTACAACAGCAAAAGGGATTCTCTTAAAAAATGTGGCTTATAAGACCTGAACTCGGGGCTCCCACTGCTTGCTGCCTAATTAGGGCATAGGGCATTGGCTTATCACCACCCTCATGTGGAATATTCTACTTCTCTCACCAAAGTTTTAGACAACACTAGTTTTTTGGGTTTTGTTTTCTAGATGATATAACATAACATTGGTTAATATGGGTTTAGAGTTATTTAAAATTTTGGGTCTCTAAGTTAAACCTCTGCCAATCTGGGTGGTCCATGGCCTGTATATGCATAACTGAGTTTTGGAGCTCAATGCCTTTACATGTATCCATTATATTTCCTCTAGCTGGTAAACGTTAACTAATAGGTTAGGACTCACTCTCTGCTCTCCATACAGTAGGATGCGTAGAAAGTATTGTGTTCTGCAGTAGGCGTTTTTTGAATGAGGGGGACATAGTTTGGCAAGTATGAAAAGGAAGGGTTTTGCAGGTATACTAGATGGTGGAGAAGAAGTGCAATAGTCAAAGTGTATTAGAAGGGCGGGTGATGTCTTAGCCAAGCTGTGGGTTACAAGAAACTGAACCCTCTCACTAGCTAGCTCAAGGAAAGGCGGGGCAGAGTAGAACAGGCTGAATAATGCCTCCCCGCCCCACACCAAAATCTCCATGTCCTAATCTCTGGAACTTGTGAATATGTCACCTTCTGTGGCAAAAGGAACTTTGAAGATGTGATTAAGTTCAAGGTCTCGAGATGGACAGATTATTCTTGATTATCTGAGTGGCTCCAGTGTGATCACAAGAGTCCTTATCAAGGGGAGGCAAGAGGGTCAAAATCAAAAAAAGGAGCTGTGACAAGAGGAGCTGAGGCTGGAGTGATGCGGCTGTGAGCCCAGGGATACCAAGGCAGTCTCCAGAAGCTGGAAGAGATGAGAACAGACTCTCTAGTGGAGCTCCAGAAGGGACCAGGCCTGCCATCACCTTGATTTTAGTCCTGTAAGAACGATTCTAGGCATCTGACCCCCAAAACTAAGAGAAAAATGTTTCTGTTATTTTAAGTCACAAAGTTCATGATGGTCTGTTACAGCAGCAAAGGGAAACTAACACAACCGGCATTTAACTTGCCTTGGGGATGCAGGCTCTCCTCCACTTGCTTCTCGGTGCATCTCTGGCTGCCCCTGGCCCTTTCCTGACCTCCGCCTACAGCTGAATGGATCAGGGTTGGACATAATCAGATTCTTCTCCTGGGATTTTAAATATAAGACACAGAGGATGCAGGCTCAACTTCTCCATGAGGCACAGAGGGTGCAGGACCAATGGTTCTCTTGGAGGCCCACGAAAATATCTATTGGCCCCCGGTGTAAGCGTCAGTTAACCTGATGGAAGGGTAGTTCACTTTCAGGTCACATCCTTTCACTCTAGTGTTACCTTTGTTCAGTGAGCTCTGTGAGGGCAAGTCAGGCTTTGCTGAGAGGCACTTCCTCCTCGTGGTGCTTTGAGGACTCTCTTACCATGGCTTACAGTCGATTCCACCTGAGATGCCAGCATACGTCTGCGAAAGTTGTTCTCATTGAAAACTTATGGATTGGGACTCTGAAGAAGCTCTTCATAGTGGGCACCTTGCTCTACATCTGGTGAGTCAGGTGCAGTGTGCCACTGAGGACTCCCTGGGCTGACCTCACTCTCCATCCTTCCCTCCTCTGCCCCTCTACAGCTCTCCTCTTCAGCCAGCCTGGCCTGTGAGGACCCAGGTTTCTATCACATTCATTCTCTTCCACCTTCCCAGACTCTTCAGCTTTCCTCTCCCCGCTCTCTACTCATCCTACAAGGCCCGGCTGAAACCCCAGCTGCCCTGTTCGCTCCAGGGACCAGTGGTTTTGCCCTCTTCAGAATGCAGAGAATAGTAGCTTCTTAGAGACAAAAGGTCATAGGGATTAGGGAGCCAGGCAGTTATCCCCTCATTCAGGGACTAAATCCATGGCCCAGAGAGGTGGCATGGCTTGTCTGAGTCACCAAGCAGGTGAGGAGAGAGCTGCTGGGACAGTCATTAGAATGTTCCTTCCATAGGGCAGGATACTGCAAACTCTTTCTCTTCCTTTTTTTTCCCTTTGACGCATCTCTGAAGCATTTTAATTCTTTTTTTTTTTTTTTGGTGGTACGCGGGCCTCTCACTGTTGCGGCCTCTCCCGTTGCGGAGCACAGGCTCCGGACGCGCAGGCTCAGCGGCCATGGCTCACGGGCCCAGCTGCTCCGTGGCATGTGGGATCTTCCCGGACCAGGGCACGAACCCGTGTCCCCTGCATAGGCAGGCGGACTCTCAACCACTGCGCCACCAGGGAAGCCCCAATTCTTAAAATGATATGTTCGTTATTATATAAAGGCAAGTTTTCTGATTTATGAGAGGGTTGGATTCCATTAAGGCTGATCTATAACATGTTGTGCATTTTGGGATGAATATGAGAGACTGAGCTTCCCAAATGGAGGGCCAAACTGACCCAGTGTTATACTGGGAGGCTGTTGCAGCATCCAGCACAAAAGAACATTGCACATACATGTGCACGTTGTGATGCTAGACTGAAATATATTGTTGAGTAAGTATTACTGTATTTGTCTATGGAATTACATTGAATAGCTCTGTCTCATATATGCTGATTGGATCTCAAATCTGGATCTCTGGCCCCAACGTCTTTCATTTTTTTAAAAATATATTTATTTATTTAGGCTGCACCAGGTCTTAACTGCAGCACGTGGGATCTTCGTTTTGGCATGTGGGATCTTTAGTTGCGGCATGCGGACTCTTAGTTGTAGCATGCAGACTCTTAGTTGAGGCATGCACGTGGGATCTAGTTCCCGAACGAGGAATCAAACCCAGGCCCCCTGCATTGGGAGTGTGGAGTCTTACCCACTGGAAGGCCAGGGAAGGCCAACCCAGCGTCTTTCTTGATGAGCTTTCTTGATGAATGTTATAGAAATACGAAAATATATCGAGAATAATAAACACTCAGGTAGGACCATCAAACTTAATTACTAACCCAGTTTTTGCTCCCTGAAAACCTAGCCTTTATCCCATTCTCTTTCATCTTCCCTTATAAATATCCCCCTTGAATTTGGTGTTTGTTATTCTATGTTTTTTTGTTTTTTCTGTGTTTTTTTTTCTGCGGTACGCGGACCTCTTACTGCTGTGGCCCCTCCCGTTGCGGAGCACAGGCTCCGGACGCGCAGGCTCAGCGGCCACGACTCACGGGCCCAGCCGCTCCACGGCATGTGGGAACTTCCCAGACCAGGGCACGAACCCATGTCCCCTGCATCGGCAGGTGGACTCTCAACCACTGCACCACCAGGGAAGCCCTCTATGTTTGTTTTAATACTTCTACAACGTATGTCTATATCTATAAAAAATATTTTTTCCTTTTTTAATTTAATTTTTTTTTATACAGCAGGTTCTTATTAGTCATCCTTTTTTTTTTTTAGTCATCCATTTTATACACATCAGTGTATACATGTCAATCTCAATCTGCCAATTCATCACACCACCCCAACACCCCCCACTGCTTTCCCCCCTTGGTGTCCATACGTTTTTTTCTCTACTTCTGTGTATCAATTTCTGCTCTGCAAAATGGTTCATCTGTACCATTTTCTAGGTTCCACACATATGCGTTAATATATGTTATTTGTTTTTCTCTTTCTGACTTACTTCACTCCGTATGACAGTCTCTAGATGCATCCATGTCTCAACAAATGACTCAATTTCGTTCCTTTTTATGGCTGAGTAATAGTCCATTGTATATAGGTACCACAACTCCTTTATCCATTCGTCTGTCGATGGGCATTTAGGCTGCTTCCATGACCTGACTATTGTAAATAGTGCTGCAATGAACATTGGGGTGCATGTGTCTTTTTGAATTATGGCTTTCTCTGGGTATATGCCTAGTAGTGGGATTGCTGGATCATATGGTAATTCTATTTTTAGTTTTTTAAAGAACCTCCATACTGTTCTCCATAGTGGCTGTATCAATTTACATTCCCACCAACAGTGCAGGAGGGTTCCCTTTTCTCCACATCCTCTCCAGCATTTGTTGTTTGTAGATTTTCTGATGATGCCCATTCTAACTGGTGTGAGGTGACACCTCATTGTAGTTTTGATTTGCATTTCTCTAATAATTAGTGATGTTTAGCAGCTTTTCATGTGCTTCTTGGCCATCTGTATGTCTTCTTTGGAAAAATGTCTATTTAGGTCTTCTGCCCATTTTTGGATTGGGTTGTTTGTTTTTTTAATATTGAACTGCATGAGCTGTTTATATATTTTGGAGATTAATCATTTCTCCGATGATTCGTTTGCAAATATTTCTCCCATTCTGAGAGTTGTCTTTTCATCTTGTTTATGGTTTCCTTTGCTGTGCAAAAGCTTTTAAGTTTCATTAGGTCCCATTTGTTTATTTTTGTTTTTATTTCCATTACTCTAGGAGGTGGATCAAAAAAGATCTTGCTGTGATTTATGTCAAAGAGTGTTCTTCCTATGTTTTCCTCTAAGAGTTTTATAGTGTCTGGTCTTACATTTAGGTCTCGAATCCATTTTGAGTTTATTTTTGTGTATGGTGTTAGGGAGTGTTCTAATTTCATTCTTTTACATATAGCTGTCCAGTTTTCCCAGCACCACTTATTGAAGAGACTCACTTTTCTCCATTGTATATCCTTGCCTCCTTTGTCATAGATTAGTCAACCATAGGTGCGTAGGTTTATCTCTGGGCTTTCTATCCTGTTCCATTGATCTATATTTCTGTTTTTGTGCTAGTACCATATTGTCTTGATTACTGTAGCTTTGTAGTATAGTCTGAAGTCAGGGAGTCTGATTCCTCCAGCAATGCTTCTTTCCCTCAAGACTGCTTTGGCTATTCGGGGTCTTTTGTGTCTCCATACAAATTTTAAGATTTTTTGTTCTAGTTCTGTAAAAAATGCCGTTGGTAATTTGATAGGGATTGCATTGAATCTGTAGATTGCTTTGGGTAGTATAGTCATTTTCACAATATTGATTGTTTCAATCCAAGAACATGGTATATCTCTCCATCTGTTGGTATCATCTTTAATTTCTTTCATCAGTGTCTTATAGTTTTCTGCATACAGGTCTTTTGTCTCCCTAGGTAGGTTTATTCTTAGGTATTTTATTCTTTTTGTTGCAGGGGTAAATGGGATTGCTTCTTTAGTTTCTCTTTCAGATTTTTCATCATTAGTGTATAGGAATGCAAGAGATTTCTGTGCATTAATTTTATATCCTGCAACTTTACCAATTCATTGATTAGCTCTAGTAGTTTTCTGGTGGCATCTTTAGGATTCTCTATGTATAGTATCATGTCATCTTCAAACAGTGACAGTTTTACTTCTTCTTTTCCAATTTGTATTCCTTTTATTTCTGTTTCTTCTCTGATTGCCATAGCTAGGACTTCCAAAACTATGTTGAATAATAGTGGTGAGAGTGGACATCCTTGTCTTGTTCCTGATCTTACAGGAAATGCTTTCAGTTTTTCACCATTGAGAATGATGTTTGCTTTGGGTTTGTCATATATGGCCTTTATTATGTTGAAATAGGTTCTCTCTATGCCCACTTTCTGGAGAGTTTTTATCATAAATGGGTGTTGAATTTTGTCAAAAGCTTTTTCTGCATCTATTGAGATGATCATATGGTTTTTATTCTTCAATTTGTTAATATGGTGTATCACATTGATTGATTTGTGTATATTGAAGAATCCTTGCATCTCTGGGATAAATCCCACTTGATCATGGTGTATGATCTTTTTAGTGTGTTGTTGGATTCTGTTTGCTAGTATTTTGTTGAGGATTTTTTCATCTATATTCATCAGTGATATTGGTCTGTAATTTTCTTTTTTTGTAGTACCTTTGTCTGGTTTTGGTATCAGGGTGATGGTGGCCTCACAAAATGAGTTTGGGAGTTTTCCTTCCTATGCAATTTTTTGGAAGAGTTTGAGAAGGATGGTGTTATCTCTTCTCTAAATGTTTGACAGAATTCACCTGTGAAGCCATCAGGTCCTGGACATTTGTTTGTTGGAAGATTTTTAATCACAGTTTCAATTTCATTACTTGTGATTAGTCTGTCCATATTTTCTATTTCTTCCTGGTTCAGTCTTGGAAGGTAATACCTTTCTGAGAATTTGTCCGTTTCTTCCAGGTTGTCCATTTTATTGGCATAGAGTTGCCTGTAGTAGTCTCTTAGGATGCTTTGTATTTCTGCGGTGTCTGTTGTAACTTCTCCTTTTTCATTTCTACTTTTATTGATCTGAGTCCTCTCCCTCTTTTTCTTGATGAGTCTGGCTAATGGTTTATCAATTTTGTTTATCTTCTCAAAGAACCAGCTTTTAGTTTTATTGATCTTTGCTATTGTTTTCTTTGTTTCTATTTCATTTATTTCTGCTCTGATCTTTATGATTTCTTTCCTTCTGCTAACTTTGGGTTTTGTTTGTTCTTCTTTCTCTAGTTCCTTTAGGTGTAACATTAGATTGTTTATTTGAGATTTTCTTGTTTCTTGAGGTAGGCTTGTATAGCTATAAACTTCCCTCTTAGAACTGCTTTTGCTGCATCCCATAGGTTTTGGATCGTCGTGTTTTCATTGTCATTTGTCTCTAGGTATTTTTTGATTTCCTCTTTGATTTCTTCAGTGATCTCTTGGTTATTTAGTAACGTATGTTTAGCATCCATGTGTTTGTATTTTTTACGTTTTTTTCCCTGTCATTCATTTCTAATCTCATAGCGTTGTGGTCAGAAAAGATGCTTGATATGATTTCAATTTTCTTAAATTTACTGAGGCTTGATTTGTGACCCAGGATGTGATCTATCCTGGAGAATGTTCCGTGTGCACTTGAGAAGAAAGTGTAATCTGCTGCTTTTGGATGGAATGTCGTATAAATATCAATTAAATCTATCTGGCCTATTGTGTCATTTAAAGCTTGTGTTTCCTTATTAATTTTCTGCTTGGATGATCTGTCCATTGGTGTAAGTGAGGTGTTAAATTCCCCCACTATTACTGTGTTACTGTCGATTTCCTCTTTTATAGTTGTTAGCAGTTGCCTTATATATTGAGGTGCTCCTATGTTGGGTGCATATATATTTATAATTGTTATTTCTTCTTCTTGGATTGATCCCTTGATCATTATATAGTGTCTTTCCTTGTCTCTTGCAACATTCTTTATTTGAAAGTCTATTTCATCTGATAGGAGCATTGCTACTCCAGCTTTCTTTTGATTTCCATTTGCATGGAATATCTTTTTCCATCCCCTCACTTTCAGTCTGTATGTGTCCCTAGGTCTGAAGTGGGTCTCTTGTAGACAGCATATATATGGGTCTTGTTTTTGTATCCATTCAGCAAGCCTGTGTCTTTTGGTTGGAGCATTTAATCTATTCACGTCCAACGTAGTTATTGATATGTATGTTCTTATTACCATTTTCTTAATTGTTTTGGGTTTTTGTGGGAACAAAACATTTGTGTTTTGTTTGGGGAACTCTTGTGTTTCCCACTTAGAGAAGTTCCTTTAGCATTTGTTGTAGAGCTGGTTTGGGGTTGCTGTATTCTCTTAGCTTTTGCTTGTCTGTAAAGCTTTTGATGTCTCCATCAAATGTGAATGAGATCCTTGCTGGGCAGAGTAATCTTGGTTGTAGGTTCTTCCCTTTCATCACTTTAAGTATATCATCCCACTCCTTTCTGGCTTGTAGAGTTTCTGCTGAGAAATCAGCTGTTAACCTTATGGGAGTTCCCTTGTATGTTATTTGTCATTTTTCCTTTGCTGCTATCAATAATTTTTCTTTGTCATTAATTTTTGCCAATTTGATTACTACATATCTCAGCGTGTTTCTCCTTGGGTTTATCCTGTATGGGACTCTCTGTGCTTCCTGGACTTGGGTGGCTATTTCCTTTCCCATGTTAGGAAGTTTTCGACTATAATCTCTTCAAATATTTTCTCAAGTCCTTTCTCTCTTTCTACTCCTTCTGGGACCCCTATAATGCGAATGTTGTTGCATTTAATGCTGTCCCAGAGGTCTCTTAGGCTGTCTTCATTTCTTTTCATTCTTTTTTCTTTATTCTGTTCTGCAGCAGTGAATTCCACCATTCTGTCTTCCAGGTCACTTATCCGTTCTTCTGCCTCAGTTATTTTGCTATTGATTCCTTCTAGTGTAGTTTTCATTTTGGTTATTGTATTGTTCATCTCTGTTTGTTTGTTCTTTAATTCTTCTAGGTCTTTGTTAAACATTTCTTACATCTTCTCGATCTTTGCCTCCATTCTTTTTCCGAGGTCCTGGATCATCTTCACTATCATTATTCTGAATTCTTTTTCTGGAAGGTTGCCTATCTCCACTTCATTTAGTTGTTTTTCTGGGGTTTTATCTTGTTCCTTCATCTGGTACATAGCCCTCTACCTTTTCATCTTGTCTATGTGAATGTGGTTTTTGTTCCACAGGCTGCAGGATTATAGTTCTTGCTTCTGCTGTCTGCCCTCTGATGGATGAGGCTATCTATCTAAGAGGCTTGTGGAAGTTTCCTGTTTCCTTTTTTTAATTGAGGTGAAATTCATAGAACATAAAAATCAACGATTTAAAGTGAACAAGTCAGTGGCATTTAGTGCCTTCACAATGCTGTGCAACCACCACCTCTATCTAGTTCCAAAACATTTTTATCTCCCAAAACGCAAACTTCATTATGCGGTTACTTCCAATTTACCTCTTCCCCCAGCCCCTGGCAGCCATAAATTCACTCTCTGTCTCAATGGATTTACCTATTCTGGACATTTTATATAAGTGGAATCATACACTAAGTGGCCTTTTGTGTCTGTCTTCTTTCACTTGGCACAATGTTTTTTGAGGTTCATCCACAGTATAACATGTGCATCCTTTCATTCCTTTTTGTGGGTAGATAATATTCCATTGTTTGGATAGACCACATTTTGTTTATCCATTCATCTTTTAATGAACATTTTGATTGTTTCCACCTTTTGACTATTGTGAATAGTGCTGCTATGAATATGCGTGGACAGGTATTTGTTTAAGTATATAATGTTTTTTGAATTTCTTTAAACTTTCTCTCATTCTGTGGCATGCTTTGCTTACTCAATATTATGTTATTTCCATATTGATACAAGCAGCTCTCCATTCATTTTCACTGTTGCAGAACATCCCATTGGATGAATCCAACAATTTATTCACCCATTCAATGTTCAAGGACATTTAGGTTATTTCCAGTTTTCCCTATTGCAAATAGTACAACTTTATACTTTCTTGTATATGACTCCTTGGGCACATGTTTGAGGGTTTCTCTGGGGCACGTACCTAAGAGTGGAATTGTTGGGGCGTGGGGAATGCATTTCAAATGTACATTACTTCATATTGCCAAATGTGACCTGTCTTTCCGTGAGTGTCCCAGGGGTCCTCAACCCTGGCAGTGCATTAAAATCAACTTTAGAAAAATATATAGGTACCTGGTTAACTCTCCAGACCTTCTGAATCAGAGTTTCCAGGGATAAGACTGGGGAGCTGCAATTTTGAAAGCTCCCTAAGTAATTATACTGTACAGCCAAGGTTGAGAACAGCTGGGACCAAGCCTTGGCCCACTGTGTCTTGGTTTCCCAATGTCAGCTCATAGAGGGCATCCATTGGCTTAGACTTCCTAATATCATTCAGATATCAGAGACTGAGCAGAGGGAAGAGACCAAAATAGGTACCTGCCAAATGAATAAACAAAGCATTTAAAATAAACTCTTAAGGGACTTTCCTGGCAGTCCAGTGGTTAAGACTCCATGCTTCCACTGCATGGGGGTGTGGGTTCAATCCCTGGTCAGGGAACTAGGATCCCATGTGCCATACGGCATGGCCAAAAAAACCCCCCAAAATAAAACATAAAATAAACTCAATTATTCAGGGCAATGGGAGACAGGGAAAAGAGATAAATGGGGATGGAATCTACCATTTTTAGTTATCAATTCCACTTTCTCCCTCTCTTCCCCCACCATATAATTTAGATTCAGATTCTAAAGAAGATACTAACAGCTAATGAATGGATCAAAAGGCAGGAAACCAGAGGCAGAGCCACATGATGCAGGTACAAGTACAGTACATGGTTAAGAGGTCTGGCTCTGGGCTATAAGGTAGACCAATCAAGGACCTCAGTCCTGCCACTGACTACCTGTGTAACCTTGGGCAAGTTCCTTCACCTCTCTGAGCCCATTCCCTCATCTACAAAAGGGTGATGATTACAGTAACTATCTCCTATTGCTGTTGTGAACATTAAAGGAGAGGATGCATACAGAGCACATGGCATGTATTAAGTGCTCAATAAAGGGTAGCTGCTATTATCCATATTATTTGTAAATCAGGTGGGTGTTTCTGGAAAACAGGAGGCTGACCTGCTGGACACACCCTTAAAAAGATGCTAATGTGTTACTGAGCCCCAAAACAAAGCTGGTGGACCAACCTGGGGTGGACTTTGGTATTTGAGAAGGCAACCTATAAATTAGGGTGCATATTAGGCAATATTAGAAGTTGGTATTGGGGCCAATAGTTTCTATGTAGTGAAAGCTCACCATGCTCCAGATATAGCGCTGTGGAGTTTGCATGCATATCTCGTTCCATCCTCACAACAACCCTATGAGGTAGGTATGACTATTCTTCCCATTTTACAGGTAAGGAAAATGAGTCACAGAGATGGCAAGTCACTTGCCCGAAGTCACCCAGCAAGCTAGGATTTTAATGGAGGTGACTTTCAGAACCTGCATCCAAAACCAATGCACTGTGCCTCACTTGAGAAAACCATTGATGCTTTTCTGTGTCTGCCATTTAGCTTTGCTTTGGTGAATGACAAGCGGTACCAATGGAAAGAACCTGTCATCAGTTCTGTGCATGCCAAGGTGAAAGGGGTGGGAGAGGTGAAAAAGGAGATTATGGAGAACGGACTGAAGAAGGTAGTGTGGAATGTCTTCGACACGGCAGATTACACTGTCCCCTTGCAGGTGAGCACTTATCAGCACCCTCCCAGGACTCGTCCCTGGTCACTGTCCCCAGGACCTCGCACCCCTCCCTGGGACCTAGAGCCTCACTCCAGAAAAACACTGGCCCCATTTAAAAAGCTCTGTGAAAATCCCAACTGAGAAAACCTAAAAATTGCAAAATTGGGTCAGATCCAGCAACTCGAAGGAGATGATTCTTTGCTTTATCAAGTCCTACAGGGTTTCTCAAAATAGCAGTGTGTCCTGGTGCATTGAAAACATGATTTGATTCACTCACACTTGATTTATACACAGTTTTTCAGAAGCAGGGCCATCAAGTCAGCAAACTTTGCCTAGATCCAGAAAGGTAAAGAACTTTCTGCCTAGAGGGGACCAGCCCTTCTATATTGTTTGTGTGACATTTTATCAACAAAAATGTCTCCAGAAAAACACTCTTGGGTACAGTTTTGCACAAGGGAAAGGAAGGGTGTGGCTCACAAAGAAAGGGCATGAGATTGTCTCAATTTGCAAGAAGAGAAAATGAAAGTAGAATTCTCAAAAGGGAGAAACTGAAGTGGGGTTGAGAACAAAAAAGAACAGATGGGGGGTTGGAGGGACAAAAGGGCACGCACGTTGGCAGCCCTTGGGAGCTGGAAAGCTTTTCGAAACCATAAAAGCCAAGCTGCTATCCGTTTTTGTCTCTAACAGTGGGTCATTAAAACCTCCAGCTATTTCCCAGGTGGTGGGATGACCTACTGCCCTTTCATTAAAGTCCTGGATAATCTGAACAGCATTCTGATGGAGGTGACACCTCCACCTCTGCCTCCCCAGGTCTCTTGAATTTCAACTTAATGGGTTTTCACTGTGTCCGAAAAATGAAAAGGCTGCTTTTGAGGCTGGAATGGAAAACCAATGCTCAATCAATTTGAACTGTTCCTCTGCTCTCCCTCAGCTCAGCAGGGCGGCTCATCCAGCTTTGCTATTAGGCCTCAGGGCTGTCAGTTGCTTCCAGACCCTGATTTCTAGACTGAAACTTAGAAGAGTGGAAAGGTTTGCCCCCAGGCACTTGGCCAGCTGGATTACTATGATTAAGTAGTTCTGTTCTCAAGGGCTTTACATTTGCCTTCTCTCCTTTTTCTCTGCAGGGGAACTCTTTTTTTGTGATGACAAACTTTCTCAAGATAGAAGGCCAAGAGCAAGGGTTGTGTCCTGAGGTAAGATGTGATGGGTGACAAGAGTTCCTGGAAGAGACACAGGTCAGAGGAAATGGAAACTGACACCAGGCGTGTTTTGGAGCCTGCGAATATTTACTGAGCCTCTGCTTGCTACAAAGCAGGGGTGTAGATCTGGGCTGGGTGGAAAGGGCGAGAAGATGTTGTAGTTCTCCCTCCGTAACCACCAGATCTTGATCTGTCCCCCTGGGTCTCCAGCTCCAGCACTAGGAGCCTGTGCAGCTCAAGGCCCCCTTTCTCCATCGCTCACTCCCTGTGCAGCTCATGACAACAGGGATCCTTGGCCTTTGCACAGCACCTCATGTTTCAGTGGAGCCTCACTTGAACTTTAGGGGGGTAACAGCATTCCCAGCCCCATTTTACAGGTCAGCACAAAGATCAGAGAGGTTCAGTGACCTCCCCAATGTCACACAGCTTGCTGGAGGCAGAGCCAAGCTTAGAATCCAGTTGTCCTCATTCACAGCTTCTGCCACGGTCCACTGTGAACTGCCTGCAGGGCCAGCCTGGGAATCAAGTTTGATTTTTCATCCCACTTCTTAGAGTTTTAGGCTCTATATCAGGTAGGAATGCTCCCATGTCTCTTGCCGTCACCACTACCACCCATGCAGTCTTTCCCAGACTGCATGGGTGGTAGTGGTGATGGCGGGAGACATGGCTAGTGGGTAGTGGTGAAGGCGGGAGTGGGTAGTGGTGAAGGAGGGAGACATGGGAGCATTGCCCTCTCCGTACTCTCCACCTTCCCCTACTTTTTCTGGAAAACTTTCTTCCCTATCAAAACATACTGGTCCTATTCTGTCCCATCCCAGTCCTGCTCTCTGCTCTGTAAAGTGATAACTAGCTATTCTGGTAAGTTTGTCTATAGCAAAATTTGTCTAGGCAACACACTCCTGCTGTTCCCCTCTCGAGTAACTCACCTGCGCTTTACCAGGGACCGTCCCAACTGAGGGGCACAACGCTGTGGCAATATTGAGCAGGTCCCCAGCCTGTGGGGAAGACCAGCCTTGCCTGTGGGTCTTGCTCGTCAGCCTACTCTGGTGACAAGGCCTAGATTTCTGAGTGTCTGAGAGATCAGGGTGGATAAGCTCTATCTCATTACAGTCTTTGGCGTCATTTCTACCTAAACTTGGAAACAAGCTAACATTCCCTTGGTGTCTATCTCAATGACGTTCCCCTAAAAGTAGACCTCTCTATGTTTATCTTGCCCCCATCTCCCCTTAAATGTTCCTGCTACTCTAACGAAGTAGCAGGCATCAGTCCAACTAAACACTCCCTCCCACCTCCCTTCCCAGCAGCATCCAAAATTGTGTCCAGTTTGGGGCCAGTTTGGGGCCAGTTTTGCTTCCCATACTCTGGAATTGCTACTTACCCTCCACCCCTGTGGTACTTTGCACAGATGCTTTCCTTTTCGTTTCTTTTTTTGGCTTGCTGTGGCTTGTGGGATTTTTGTTCCCCGACCAGGGGTTGAACCCGTGCCCTCAGCAGTGAGAGCTCGGAGTCCTAACCACTTGACCACCAGGGAAGTCCCCCACAGCACTTTTCAAGTTACTGAGACTGGTAAGGAAGACAGTTAGGGTAGCCCAGAGCCTGGATTTAGGAGCTAGACTGTAAATGGTTTAATACTTGACGTATTAGCTTTGTGACTTTGGGCAGGTAGCTTCACCACTCTGTGCCTTGATATGTTCATTTGCAAAATGGGGCTAATTACAAAACCTAGCTCTTAGGATTTTTGAAACAAATGAGCGAATCTCTGTGACAGGCTGGAAACAAGGCATAATACATTGTAAGCACTGGATAAATGCGAGCTGTGACGGTTCGAATGACAAGTTACTCTTTCTCAGACAGGATGTCACTCAGACTGACTGAAACTCAAACAGCAGCCCAGAGAACGCTATGTAACTCTTGGGATTTTAACCTGTGACCCAAGCTGGTTTGGGTTGCTCTAATGGGATATTCGCCTCCTCTCTTTGCATACTGACACCCACCCTAACTCTGATCAAGAGGTGGAAGTCAAGGACAGGGCTTGACTCAGTAAATATGGCCAAACCCCAGTGGTACACCAAAATGAAGAGACATTGGTTATAATTATCTATTGCTGCATAACAAACTACCCTGAACCTGGTGGACTTAAAGCAACAAGCATTTTACGAGCTTTCATAGTTCAGTGGTTGACTGACCTTAGCTGGGCAGTTCTGCTGATCTTGGGATCTGCATGGGATCTCTCACGGTGCTGCAGTCGGATAGCGGCTGGGGCTAGCACCATTCGGAGGCTCAGCTGGGGTTCCGGGATGGCTGGCCTTCTCTTCCTCTCCGGGGACTCTCAAGGCTTCTCCTCCTTTCAGAGTCTCTCCGCATAGTCTTTCTAAACTTCCTCAAAGCAGCTCAGGTTCCCCCAAACCAAAAGAAGCTTCCAGGCCTCCCAGGCTCAGTACTAGAGCTGACACAGCATTACTTCCACTGCCTTCTGTTGGTTATTTGGTCAGAGCCAGCCCAGCTTCAAAGGGAAGGGGAAACCCTCTACCTCCCAATGGCAAGAGCGACAAAGAATTTGTGGCCATCGTCAACGCATGTGACAACCACAAAAAGAGATGATTAAAACGTCTTTTTAAAAAATATATATATTTATTTATTATTTATTTATGTGGTTGCACTGGGTCTTAGCTGCGGCTTGCCAGCTCCTTAGTTGCGGCATGCGAACTCTTAGTTGCAGCATGCATGTGGGATCTAGTTCCTTGACCAGGGATCAAACCCGGGCCCCCTGCACTGAGAGTGCGGAGTCTTATCCACTGCGCCACCAGGGAAGTCCCACGTCTTTATTTTCTTTTAATTTTGGAATTTCTTTTGGAGAGTAAAATAGAGTCAGTTTATCTTCTTTCCTGAGATTTCTTTCCAGTCAATAATCAAAATAACATAGCTTCCCATGAGCCACAGTAAATGATCATTTGTTCATTCATTCATTCATTCCACATTCATCAAGACCCACTATGTATCAGGCACTCAAACTACAAAGATATGACCCAGGCCTTGTATTCAAATGGTTCATAGTGTAGTTGGAGGTCACAAGGGCAGCAAACCAAGGACATGCTGGGTAACAGGAAGAAAGCAACTTGGGAAGAAAAGAGAACATGAAAGAGATTGAAAACTACAGGAAACGTTCACTGAGCAAGAGCCATGTGCTAAACCCTTTCTCATCATAGTTCATTTAATTTTCACAACAACCATATGAGACAAATCTGTTCATTCCCGTTTTACAGGGAAGGAAACTGAGGCTCAGCGAGGCAAAGTTCCTTGGCTGAGGCCACGCAGCTAGAAAAGGGTGCAGCTATTGCCGAACCTGGCTGTACCTGGGTCCAAGCCTGGGGACTCCCCTGAAGCTCTGTGAAATTGCACAGAAGAGGCTATTTTCACAGAGGTTCTGGTTTCCCCAAGACGGGCCGGTAAACCTGGTCCCTGAAAAATGGGAAGCCGAGTATGCATAAACCAAGTCATCTCATTTTTCTTCTCCTCATTCTGTCCTCAGCTCTTATGGAAAGCTGATTGACCTCATTTTCTCAGGCCAGGAGAGAGTGCTGGCTGGAGTCCTTTCTTTCCACATTTCCTGCTGAGACTTTCTGCCTGTCCGCTTCACTTGTTTCTGGAGCCACAGGGCTGCTTGAACCAGGCCCCCTGCTCTCCAACACAAGGGCTGTCCCCGAAAGTGGCCCCTGGCATACGCTTCTTAGAATTTCATTAATTTTTATTTTTTATTGAGATGTAATTCACATACCATAAAATTCACCATTTTAAAGTGTACCATTTAGTGGTTTTTAGTATATTCGCCGAGCTGTGCAGCCATTATCACTATCAGTTTCCAGAACATTTTCATTATTCCAAAATGAAACCTCATATCCATTAGCAGTCACTCCCATTCCCGCTTCCCTCAGCCCCTGCGACCACTGATCACCCTTTTGTCCATGGATTTGCCTGTTCTGAACATTTCATATACACAGAATCATACAATATGTGGTCTTTCGTATCTGGCTTCTTTCACCTAGCATCCATCATGTTTCAAGTTTCATCTACATTGTAGCAGGTACCAGTACTTCATTCATTCCTATCTGTGGCCAGCCAGATAACATTCCACTGGTTGAATGTCCTGGATTTTAGTTGTCCATTCATCTACTGGTGGATATTTGGGCTGCTCCGTTTTCTTGGCATTATGTGCAAGCTTTTGTGTGGACATAGACATCTGCCCTTCTGTATCGCAGGGACACACGATGCTTATTCCTCACTACCTTGTCCTTCTCTCTGCAGTACCCCACCCGCGGGACGCTCTGTTCCTCTGACCGGGGCTGTAAAAAGGGATGGATGGGTCCAAAGAGCAAAGGTATGTTCTGTTTCTTTTCCTGAGACCCCGTGGGTGGATGGTCTGGAATCTTGGTGACATTCGAGATGCCCAGATTTTTAGCCTCTGGCTCTCAGCTGCCTTCGTCCACCCTCCCCAGGCCATGGATGAGCCTGTACCTGCCCCATGCCTCGACTCTGAACCCAGAGGACCAGCTGCTGACTATGAATGTGACTCTAACTCCCAGTGAGAGCAGCTCCTGAAAACCTCGCAGAATTAGCCCCTTCAGGGTTCTCATTGATAGAAAAACTGAATGGCCTATAGCATCATCTGAGTGTTCTAAGTGTTTCCTCTTGAATTTCCCCAAAGGTTGAAAAGGATGAATGTGTACCCCCAGGGCACCTGGGGACAATATTAACCTTCAGAATTTCCAAAGCTCGTTTTAACTTAAGGCACATAATAAAAAAATTACCACAAAAAAGAAAAAGTAAAAACCATCATTGTTTATCATACACCTGTACACAAAAAAGCATATGAATATTCAATTCCATCCCATAATACATATGCATTTGAGTTGGTGGAGAGGTCATTAATATTATTTACTATTTAATTTTCCCCTCAAAAATTTGTTAATGACACCGATACTCCAGGAAGATGCGCCATGCTTACTCCATGGCTCTGTACATCCTGGTACATGCTGTATGCACCTAGAGGGACTCAGATGCCTGTTTAGAAGCCAAGTTCTAGTCCATTTATACGAGGCAAAAGAATATACCCTGTTCAGCTCCCCCCCTCAGCCATCTTTTCTTGCAAAGAAACCAAAAAAATCGAACGGTATCCATGGTCTTTCTGTGTTCTCTTTGATCCTTTTTTGAAAAGCTTACTGTTCTATGTGTTGCTTGCTTGTTTTTTCTTATGTAAGTTTGTGGTTTGGATGGGTTTCATGGAAATTGAAACTGCTTGGGTTGAAAAACATAGTCTCTTGCTTGAGTTGAGTGGAGTTTCCTCCCCCCCACCACCACCCGTTCTTTCATACCTGTGCTTCTACGACCCCTTGACCCCCACAGGAATCCAGACCGGCAGGTGTATAGAGTATAAAGGGAAGCAGAAGACCTGTGAAGTCTCCGCCTGGTGTCCCGTGGAGGCAGTGGAAAAGGCCCCAGAGTGAGTTGTAGGGAGGGGACAGACACGGTGGCCCTCAGCTTTGAGCAGATGAGGTTCTGCCAGGCACTGTTCCGACTTCCCTTCTCAGCACCGTCCCCTCAAGTCCCAGGGCTTACTGGCTTGGTGGCTCCTGTGCCAGGCACACTAGTGGTCTCTGGGAGGCCCCTGATAGTTGTTAAAATACTGAAATCATTCCATACCAACTGGTAAATAGCTAATACCTTCAGCACCCTTGGGTGCCCCTGTCCCTTGGCTGTCCCAGTACCTTCCAGGGCACCCCCAGGTACCTCCTCCAGTGCTACAGCAGGATCCTTTCACACTGCCAGTGTCTGTACTGAGTGATTAAGGAAGAGAAGGTGGGAGGGAGGGAGGGGAAAAAGGAAAAAGGAAGGAAGAGGAAGGGAAGGGAGAAGAAAAGGAAGGAAAAGGAATGGAAGGGGAGGGCAGTTTTCTTAAGTTAAATGTTCATAGTGACATACAGATTTGGTGGTCCCCTGTATTGACTCTTCTCTTTAACACAAAAGGTCAGGCCCAGAGGGCAGAACTTGATGTTAAATCTCAGAAACCACTGGGAGGGCTGCATTTCAGCAGAGAATAAGGAGAGCTGGATTCAAATCCTGGCTTTAACACATCCTTGCTGTGTGACCTTGAACAAGTGGCTTAACCTCTTTGAGCTTCAGTTTCCTTGTCTTTAAAATGACGGTAATAGGACTTCCCTGGTGGTCCAGTGGTTAAGACTCCGAGCTTCCAACACAGGGGGGCACGGGTTCAATCCCTGGTTAGGGAACTAAGATTCCACGTGCCACTTGGCGGGGCCAAAAAATTAAAAAATAAAATGAGGATAATAATTGCACCTACTTCACTGGGCTGTTGTGAGAATTAAATGAGATAATACTTGTACAGTGATTGCAAAGTGAGCCCTGTGCTTGGCACACAGTAAATGCCCAATAACACACACACAGATGATCTGCCCCTAGACATGTGGTGGTTCTAGACCAGCACTGTCCAATGGAACTTTCCGCAATGATGCAAAGGCTCTGTACCTGCACCATCCAATATGGTAGCCACTAGCTACATGTGGCTATTAAGCACCTGAAATGTGGTTACCACAACTGAACTGAATTTTTACTTTACTTTAACTTAAATAGTCACACATGCCACAAATGCCTAGGAGATGTTGGACTATATTGGACAGTGCAGCTCAAGACAAATGTGACTCAGGGCCACACTATCAGCATCTCTGGGGCAAAGAGAAGACTTCCCCAAACTGACTTCTTAGAAGGTTCTTCTTAGAAACTTTTGCTTAGAAGGCAAAAGTTTCCTACGTCAGGATGGGAAGCACTAGGCAGTATCAGCCAGTCCGGCCCTCAATTGTTAATGGCACAACCCTGGTTCATTTGTAGGTCAGGGAAGTTTCTTTGTCACCGAATGAATGTTCAGGACCTGGGTGGGACATCAGCCTACATTCAAGGAGTCCCTAGTTCAAGGCAAGAGGCTTCTCGATTGCCTGTGGTTTTCAGTCCTGGCTCTGCCACCATTCATTCATCAGATAAATACTGTGTATCTGTAATGTTCTGGGCCCTGGGCTGCAATTTTACATGACCCTGGGCAAGTAACTCCTGGAACTTTAGTTTCTTAGATGTTATACGAATGGATTACTAAGATGATTCATTTAATTGTTCGTCCAACACATCCATTACCATGTAGTAGGTGTTAGATATTTATTTTACATGTAACCATACACAAGGGAGGCAGTGCTAAATTTTTTGTAAAATACAAGAAGACCCAGATATGCAGCAGGTCCCAAGGCTCTTACAATCTAATATTGGGTTGGCCAAAATGTTTGTTTGGGTATTTCGTAACATCGTACAGAAAAACCCGAACGAACTTTTTGGCCAAACCGATAGAAGAGATAAGACACATGTACAGAGGGCTGTAATTCATAATAGAAAATTATAAGTGTCATGAAAGAGGAGTAAAGGGGATCCTGTAGTCCTTTGATTCTTAGAGTATTGCCCAGGAAGTGTGGGGTTTAGAATGTTCTAAAGGCAAAGGGTCTGGCATATAGCAGGAATCTGTCGTAAATCAGATTTTTTGTGTGTGCAAGGGACAAATATAACTTTAACTGGGGGGCTTCCCTGGTGGCGCAGTGGTTAAGAATCCGTCTGCCAATGCAGGGGACATGGGTTCGAGCCCTGGTCCGGGAAGAACCCTCATGCCGTGGAGCAACTAAGCCCATGTGCCACAACTACTGAGCCTGAGCTCTAGAGCACGCGAGCCACAACTACTGAGCCTGAGCTCTAAAGCCCACGAGCCACAGCTACTGAAGCCCACATGCCTAGAGCCTCTGCTCCTCAACAAGATAAGTCACCGCAGTGGGAAGCCCACGCACCTTAACGACGAGTAGCCCCTGCTCATCGCAACTAGAGAAAGCCCGCGCACAGCAACGAAGACCCAATGCAGCCAAAAATAAATAAATTTTTAAAAAAGCTTAAGTATAAAAAAAAAACAACTTTAACGGGCTTCAGATAAAAAGGACTGTTAATTTTTGGCTTGTGTTTTTGACTCATGTAAATGAGAAGTCCAGAAATACTAGCTTCAGGCATGGCTTGATCGAGGCTTTCAAATGATGTCTT